>NC_142369.1:17245000-17440000 GCF_059441005.1 Hippichthys cyanospilos | reverse complement strand
TAAGCAAGGTTATTTAACTAGGCAACTTTACATTCCTTAAATATCATTTTAGGCCACTAGCCTTGAAGACATTTTTAGTTGACCTTTAAAAGCATTTGTACAAAAAAGAAAGTTTGACTGTGGTCATCAATTGTGTGTTAGGGTATGATGTGCTTGCTCAAAACATAAACAACCAACCGGAGAAAACACTAAAAACAGACAAAGGAAATTGGTGATTGTTCATTTTCGAGTATATATTTATTTAAAAAATATATACAGTATTTAGTGTTCATTCTGAATGTAACTTCATTGATCAAAAACTATGCGATACAATGGGAACCATACAGCATAAGTGACACACCGTCGTTCCATTCTCTTCTGACCTCATTGTGATTGTCAGTCTACTCCCAACGCAAATGTGCACAAAGCGAAAACAATGTTTCGAATGCAGCGTAATTCTGTAGCGAAGGCAGAAATGTGCTACCCTTCCTACGCAATAACATTTTCATGTCAGATTACCCATAAGCCTGTTGGCACTGTCTCGCAACTCATTGAACCTGGAACTCTGCTGAAGAGCGGCCAAAGCGCTAATGGTGTTTTTCTACAGAGAGCTGTTGTCTGGAAATCATATCATCGCTAGCCCTCAATTGAAGGGTGCTCTCTGATGTACTTCTCATCTTGTTGCCATGTCTCAATTCCTTTGACTCTTTATTGTCTCGATTTACAAATAATGTAAAGGAGCTGCAATTCTACAATACATGTGCTTGCATTTCTAACGGATGAATGCAGAGTTTGAGAATAGATAAGGTACAGACTTTTTTTAATTTACTTTTTCATTAATTGTTGTTATTTTTTCAAGAAAAAAAAAACATGTAAGCCATCACATGAAGGTAATTTAATACTGCAGCGTTTGTACGTTATAAAACATATTTTATTTGTCACATTTCATTAATTTTCTGGTGCAACCATATTACAGAGAATTGGGCACCTTTTATAAATCAGAAATGTTGATGACTAAATACTTTTTAATTAATGAGGTTCCATTTAATTAGAATTTTGGATTCAAGTGCAATGAGCTTGATGTGTTCATTTCTTCCTATTCATGTTGCTCATTTGTTTTCTGTTCTTCTAACAGTTTTGATAACAGGGTAGTAAATCTAAATGTTAGATTATCAAGAATTACAAAACATCAATCAAATCATCCCAACTAATCTGATTCTAAACTACCGTAAATTTTGGACTATATACCACAACTTTTTACTCATGGCTTGAGCCGTACGGCTTATCTGCCATTCTATTTACCAGCCACAGGGGGGCAATCCACCGATAAGGAAAATGTGAACTATTAAAAAAAAAAAAACACAACAACAACAACACACACGAAAGATGCTCAAAACAGGTTTTAAAAATATAGTAATAATTCATGACATTTTTTTTCTCAAATTTTGTATATGTAAAAAAAAAAAAACAACTGCCTTTTAAGGGTTGCTAAAGACCTATTTGTTTCGACCAACTTTATTCAAAAATATTTAGGAATTTATTCAAGGGCTGTATTTTGTCTTGGGACTCTGATAATTGCACTTGAAATTCACATTTGGAGTGTATTTCTTACTCTGACTGTTTTTGAGGGTGTGTATAAAAATGTCCTCAATATCTCGAGTGACCCCACTATCATGTTTTATAGTCAGGTGCTTTTCACATAAATTTATTTGACAATTTTGCCACGGAAATGAGGAGCAGTATCTGTAACAGTGAATTCTGCAGACCCACAACTACTGCACTTAGTTGTCAGCTTCCAAGAGCAGCAATTGAAAAGCCTTTTATAAGGATGATGCAGCTATATGTTTTATGTAAAAGCTATTATAACTAAAAACCATTTCCTGCAATTTTACACATAGACACCACTCAAGGAATTTTAGCTCAGTGGAGGACGCCTGACTCATCAGTTGAACAGTTTGCCGACCGCATCTTTTAGAGACAGTGTAGAAAAATCAGATAAAAAAATCTAATAAAATAAAAATGAATGACAAAAAAATCAGTGTAGCAGATACAACCGCACACACAGAGGTTTAACATTTTTAAGAGCTTGTTGTGTAAACTTAGCCTTAAAAGAGCAAAACTGGACTGTAGCTACGTATATGATGGCAAAGCACAGTCCACGCAACAGCAAAAAAAAAAAAATTATATATATATATATATATATATATATATATATATATATATATATATCATTAAATGTGGCTGCTGCAGTTATTGAATGAACTGTCAACTGCCAAGTGTGCTGCAAGTGTTGTGCAGTTTTCACTTGCTAAATGAGAGTACTGTATTATGTTTTGCCTGGCTGAATTCATGTCAATGTTGCTATCCAAGTGCAAATCCTTTGTCTGAAAAAGAAAAATGACGAGGGAGTCATAGGTTCTATTTATTTATGTGTTTATTCCATCAACAGCAGACAGAGGGGTGTAAAAATGAGCGAAATTATTTCCTACTTATCACAATTATTTCACATACAAGCTTCTCCTACAGGTATCAGATGATATGTCAATCCAAGAAAATAGGCTAGTAATTAAAGAATAAAAAATATGTAGCCTCAATATTGTCAAAGAAGCCCCCCCCACACACACACATATAATAAAATATTAATGCAAATATAAACGCATGTGGTGCATGAATGACTATTAAAAAAAACAACATTTTTTTAATGGGTCATCGCACACTTTGAAGAAAAAGTGAACAACGTTTGACATCTTTGTTTCTTTTTCTTTGAATGTTTGCACTATAATCAAAGGAATGACGTGTGTCTTCAAGCTTTCACATATGGTGGTGGTACCAACAACAAGAAGAGCAATAACAACAACAATGCAAAAACAGCCAGAAAAAAACAAAATAATTAATGTTGAGTAAATTTCACAGTTCCTTAACTCATTTACTAACCTTAAACCTTTTATAGATGTTTGGACCAAAATAGATCCTCACTGAAATATTCAAGCAAGGCTCTATTTAAATGGCATATATAATGATATCTTAATTTTTCCACAGTGAAATATATACATAGAAATGATGCAATCTTACTTTGGGCGCATTGAAAATCTCATTTCTGATGAAATATGAGCTTTTTGGCAAAAGTGAAACGGCTGTTCCCCGAAACTGCCCCTCAACACGTGGCTGCCACGAGGCTAACATTATATCATATGTGTATACGTTATTATCTGGCATCGTTCAAGGTAGGACATAAAATTATACATTGTAACGCTATAATATCGATATCGTGATACCACAATACCGTGATAATTTTCCTCAAGATTAGAATACTGTCAGAATCTGATATCGTCCCATGCCTCTCCCATACACACATTTTCGCCACTTCCACTTTTTCTACATTAAAACTTTGTCACTAATAAACGAAATGCTCCTGTTTACTTGAATGACTCAGTGCAGAATCTCTCCTCCCTAACCCAGATCAAGATCAGTCAAAAATGTCATATCTCCTCTGATATGATAGACGTGTATTTACTCTAGCACGGGCAGTACGGGCACAGAGTAGAAACATTACAACGGCGTTTCTCCTACCAATGACGTACCAAGTAGATGCAACCCTGATGATGTGCCGGGGCGGGTCTGCTGCTGAGAATACAGAGTAAGCAAGAAATTGTTGCAAATGCATTCATGAAGAAAAATAACACTTAAGTTGGTAAACTAACATTACAATGTGGTTAAACTCTCAAAAAGGTCGAATTTCTATGATAGCGGCCCTTTTAATCAGAATCGTCATTATTGGTCAAATATGTAAAAACAAACTTGTCTCCAGTATTATGAACTACACTAGTATTGCATTAAAAGCAACTAAGACATGACTGGAACATAAACTCATATACCCAATTTTATACTTAAAAAATACAAGTGTACAATTTGTGCTTTTGTACCAAGCAGAGACAGCTGTGCAGCCAAAGTGGATTGTCATCAGCAAAGATAAGTGACCAGTAGAGCAGTAATTACTATACAATGACCATTATGCAGATGATGCAGATAATCATCAGACCATTTAAGTGACCACACAGTGCAGTAATTGTGATACAACTTTGCGCAAAAATGCAGGACCTGATTTGGCTCTTTTAAAGTGTCTATCGCTGCGGGAAGTTGATCAAATACCGACCTGAAATGTGTAGTGATGCTACAATAATCAATACAGTAATTGCCAAATAATATGCCACTATGGGATATTTGAGTCAACTATTTAGGGAATTGAAGACGAGAGGGAAGACGCCATCGCAAAATCCACTGGTTTTAGTGTGCATCATTCATTAGCACCTACCTGAGGGAACGAGCTGTTGGTAAAATAAGTTCTCTCCATCACAAGGTTTAGCCTTTTTTTTTTTTTAATCACATCACCTTACAAAAAGAATTGGAAGATAATAAATCCACACATGTGCTTTTGCAAAATGTTAAATGCTGGTTGGGATTGGTTGACATGTTTGTATGACATTTATTTTTATGTATTCTATTTTTTTGTAATTTTTTGTGATTCAACATAATTTTGGTGTGATGTTCTGTTGATGTTAGAGTTTGAGCAACAAAGTAGCAATTTTGATTGAGTTTCCAAACACTCAAGCAAAATTACCTTTACCTTTTCAAAATTACCTAACTATTCGGCGATGGATCTGGCAGCGTGTTATTCCATTCCTTCTGTTGCATTTCAAGCAGAGATTTCAATAACACAGACAATGATTTACCCCTACCGTACAAGTAAGCGATGGCATCAGTGAAACATTGTCTCCTGGGGGACAGATGGATTCTTGCTTATGAAGAACAAAGCCCATTTAGGACAAACAGATTATAGGGTTTAGTGTAATCTGCATATAATGCATTATATCCCCTTCTTTATTTCTAACATAATCCGCTACAATCCCATTTAATTTCATTGGCCAACAGATTACTCTGTTTTTAAGAAATTTAATTATCTGGGTTTGGCAAAGCAGAATATATCACATATGTTTTAGCAATGAATTATACATCTTTGCTACATTTTTTTTCTGTATTATCACGGATGCATGCATGTTTTTCAAATAAAGCAATGATACATTTAAAAGGTGAACAGAATAGCAGCATATGGCAGTGTAATCCATCTTTTGCCAAGCAGAAAACAGAGCTATTAATGTCAATATTAAGAAAGAAGTGCACAATGTGGTCTGATTAAACTATTAATTCCATCAGCCAGACATGATCATTAAGCATAGCAGATTTTTGATTTACTGTCTGAGTGGTGTAATAGAGATGTGTCCCCCCCTCGTCATTTAATTCAATTTAGCCCAGCGGACTGTCCTTTGGAAATGACCGTATTGCATTGCTCCCTCTTTTCATACAGTTCACTCTTGACATCTTGTCGTTTCGAATAAATGTTCTAGCAGAAGCAATAATAGTAGTAAAAGTTACAAACAGATAAAGGAAAAACTGCTTGATACGCTGTTAAAATTTTTCCATGGTCATGCTCATGACTCACAACACATCTTTTGGCATATTGATATTGAATAAAAATTCTAAGACGTAATTCCAGCAACCTCGAAGCATAATTTTCTGGAATTTGATGTCCATTTAAATACAGTACATTCTAGAATAATGAGCTTCCCTTAAAATATACAGTAATGGCATAGTTGAATAAAGTTTAAGGAATTCCACAGTATTTGTCATATTTTCCTTCGCATCTATGGCCATTGGGCTGCTCCTTTCAGTGTGTGTACCTTGGCTATGTGTGAGGAGAGTCATATAGACATGAGGACGTACAAAAAGAAGATGGTCACAGCTTCTCATTGAGAAATATTAGGAGTTTGCAAGAGACTAATAGTAAGTGTGTATTTTTATGCTGTCTTTCAAAATTCTGCTCCACTTTTTGTGTTTCCAAATCAGTTACATAAAGTGCCACAAGACCGCAAAACTAAACGTTTTCCAAACGAAAGTGATGTTTTCTGCAATAATGTTTTCTAATGTACCATTTTTGAGAAGAACAGTCCTCTAATGTGATGAAGTTAGTTAGCTCCTCTTTATCGCAGGTGAGAAGTAGTTTCTGTTGCTTCTATCTTTGTTTTTATACCAATTAAGGGTTGAAGGCAATTGGGCAGTTGCTCCAATGCGCTTGAGGCCTGGTCCCTTCAGATTGACATCCTGAGAGATCTAAAATGTGGTCCACCTAGAGATTCACAGCACCAAGTGTTCACAGGCTGTCTCCCACCCAAGTACTAATCAGACCCCATCCAGATTAGCTTTCAGGATCAAGGTACTTTCAGGGTAGTACTGCCGTAAACCCCCATCTTTTGTAATGAACACACGCATATTCATGAAATGTGTCCTTTGCATTTAACCCATCACAGCAGTGAATATAAGGAACATACTGTTGGCACTGCATGGAGGGACGGCGACACTTGTAGTTATCACTGTCTTGCTCAAGGACACCCAGTCATGTGCCGGATGGCTGGATGCCAGGGATGGATTGTTCATTGCTGCATCATCTGTTAGGTCTGTATGTCACATACTAGCTGAGCTGGTTAAACGCTAATATGTACACAACAGTGACAGTGTAGTAAATTGATGCTTTAATATGGGGGCTGTTATTTGAAAAGTGAACGCTTTCACTATAATTTTGTGCTGATGTAAATTTTAATTGTTCAGACCAATGGTAGAGCTCATGTTATTTTCTATTCAGGAGGGAAAGGCAGTTGAAGTTAATAAAGGCACAGATTAAATTGAATGAAGGAACATAATTATTAGGTAAATTTTAGTCCAACAAAACCAATAATTTCTAAATTGTAGTGCATATCTTTTATTTTGGTGAAGATTGAGACATTTTAATTGTCACCCCAGTTACATAAATTGCTCAGCATATAAATGTTCACTCAAATGTCACGCGCAATTTCATCCTTGTGTTAATGTGCTGCTATCTCGTAAAGCTCTCATTTGAGTTCAATTATATAAGTGGCGATTGAGTTAGTTCCAACATTTTTAAATATTACGGAAGATGAAGAAAATTACGGAGTGACACTGTAATAATTTAAAAGGCCAAATATGACAAATAAACAAGGTAGTAGTTGATGGGATGACGTTCAAGTTGTTATTGACCCTTTTCCAAGTCCATTAGAACTCTGCGCCGTTTATCAATTCCAAATGATGCTATTACAACAAAGTGAACCCCTGCAAATGTCAACACTGCATTCATTAATCTCTCAGGTGTGAATGTGATTCATATTTCATTAAACAAATATTCAAACGGTGTCTTTAGCTTAAAAATAAATCATTGTGACCTTCATAAAAAAATATTTTAAATGCAAATCCACTCTGCTGTGCAGACAAATCTTCATAAATATTTCGGACATGATTGCTAATGATTAATGAATCACTCAAGAGCAGGTACATCTTTAGAGTGCCTGTACAAAAAACACCATTTGTCGCCACTATGATGTTAAAATACTCTTGAGAAGTAAACTTGTTAAGATTACAAAATACATTGCTGAAAAATAACTGTGGCTTACCTGCACACGCTGAATCAGAATGACCGCAGAGCACAGTCGATTTACATTTAAATCTTAGTCTACGTTCTCATTCTTTGATAATCTCATTATTATTATGTCCACGATATATGATAATCCTATATTGAATCATTTGCCAAATCAAATCTTAATCTTCATACATGATTACTTCTCTCTGTAGGAAAGAATCTCTGGCACAGGATGCAGGTTAACCTCTTCTTTGTTTGGGTCTTTTGTCCTACAGTATAATAAAGCAAATATTGAAAATAATAATTAAGTCCCAGTGGAGAATCTCAAGCAGCATTACTCTCTTGAAACCTTGATAAGCAAAAAGCTACACGTTGACCATTGATTCTTATATTTTTGACTGCCTTTTTTCCGTAATTTTATAGAGGGAAAAAAACGTAGTTGTTGAAGAGATGCTAGTGATGCAAGCGGCCACTGAAATAAATCTTTTGTATGTCCGGTCTTGGAACTTTTCTTCCACACCTCATGCAGTATTGTTGATAGTTATGTTTAGCAAAACCAGGGACAACAAACTATATATGCTGTCTGGCATTTGGAAATTCCAAAACCATTATGTAGAGACGTGAAACATTGAAATGAAATACGGACATAGTACCTGGGAGAGCCCATCACAAAATATTTGCTAAAGCGTTAAGTGTTCGACAGCATTACACCGGACCCATTATAACACTAAAACCTCCATCTTCCCCTTGACATTAAACTTGAGTGTTTTACACGGTCTGGTTCAGCTGAGTCTGTGTTACGCAGCTGGATTCCCTCCACCTAATTACACCAGTCACTTGCAAAAGCAGGGTGTATTACCACAATATGTAATTATCTTTTGAAGTATTTTCTGAAGAGATTTGTTCTTTTCGCATGAATGAGTCCAGCAGAGATGGAGTATATGTGCTGACAAATCACCAGCAGAGTAATAAAGGAAAGAGGATGTTGAATAGGAGCAAACTTTTCAAATTCACACATATGACTCATTCAGCACCTGCTGCTGTGACCTTTTTATCTCTAGTGGTTACTGTTCATTTCAAATGTCTCACATTAACTGGATGGAAGTGAAATTCTCATGTGTGCCCCAAGTCTTATTTTGGTGACTGTTTCTTTTTTTTTGCTGTCAAAAACATCCACAATGAATATGGAAGCGTGTGCCACAATTCCATGTAGCTTTGTTTGAATCCAAAACAAAACGACATTTTGTATGACCTTAGCTTGAGCCCGACTGAGCAAAAAGGGGTAAAACGTCTCAACTGATTGGAATACTATACAACTGGGGTGGGGCATCAAATTCTGTGTTTCGTATTTCCTCCGCTATAAATGGAAAAACGTTTCATAACGCACTTGCACAAGCTCTGAAAATTAGCAAACTTTACATGTAAGTTAACAATCGCAGCCTGATGACGTCCATATAATGATAATTGCTATCTACTGTTTGTTGCACCAGCTAGTAGAGACAAAAAATTCATTTTTCATTTTGATGTAGTGTATTGAGCCTGTTGAACGTTTGTACCTGAATTGTATTCAGTCGAGATCGGAAGACATCCATTTGATCATTTCGGTGGTACGTACTGCGCCCACAAGTGGCAAAAAATTTAGGTCTCTTTATGACTATATATACTGAGGTGAGCCAAGCAAACAAGCATGACTGAACATTTCTAAGAAAAGCAACAGTATAAGTACAGTGTTGTGGTGCTTTGAGCAAAATTCAATTTGTTGTGTGGAGCTTGAAAGACTATCAGGTCAAATCATATTTCCCCAATAAAATGATTGAAAAGGCAATTACAGTGGACCACGGCTATTCAAGAAAAATGAGGATCGGGCAACTCTGAGAATACCAGATATCTGTGAAAAAAAAATGTGAATGTGTGAATCGATTAATCAGTACCATCTCGCAAAATCTGATAGTGTATTTAGTATTGCACTTACCGTACTCATTCACCATTATATCCATCTTTTTTTTCACAAACCTACTTGTCTTGTCTGCCGCTGCCCTCTAAAAACATAGTAAACAGTCAAGGTTTGCATCCCGAACCTCAATGCTGTGAAGCAGACTTGCCAATCATTGGGTCACTCTGCTGCACTACCTTTTTATATGAATCCATGCCATTTTGTATTTCTCCACGAAGTTCCATTCATCTATTAAAACCATAATAGTTTTATCCTCAAAGCAGCACTTTATTATATTGTTAAGCATACGTATCTTCTTCTGACACAGTCCTGTCGAGGGGGGCCGACAAGTCAATATTTTGTGTTTCATTGCTTGTTCAACCAATTCTGCTTTGAAATCGTCCTCTAAAGCAGCAAACTAAACTCAAATTGCACCAGATAAAAAGATGTATTGACAACATTGTTAAGTCATTGCATTCTGATTCATAAGTATTGTAATATGTGTTTCTGCTTTATCATATTGATTTTCACATCACCTTCAACTCTACTTTCTATTTTTTTTTAATTATTCAGGAATAGTCCATAATTTATCATACATGTTTTTATGCATAAAACAGTACCCAGAGGTGTTGGTGTTTTTGTTTTTCTTTCCAGTAAAGAACACTGGGGACAAATTGTGGACTGGAGGCGTAGGGTGTAGATGTTAAATGGAACAACTTTAATGTTTGAAATCAAATTAACTGAAAAACACATTATTGATCCTCTGTCTTACTGCACATATTCACATTTACTGATTAAAGCTATTGATTTTGCCCTTGTAATTATGAAATTTCCATTCCTTTGCTTTACAGCTTCTAGATATTCTCAACATAAATACGATAAATGCTAATGTGTGTTTCAATAATAGACATACAAACAAAGGCACCTAAAATACATTATCACATGTGCAATTCAGGCTCAGGCTAAATTAAATCTGAAAGAATGAACTCAATTTCCTCAAGGAAATCATTTATAGATCTAAAAGCACTCAGATTTTCTGACCTTTGACTTTGTGGGTCATAGGTGTGAAGTTTATTGCATTATAGGTTGTGATCTCATAATACAAAACTCCATTCTGTCAATAAATGAGCACAGTGTGGGCAATGGGAGGGGGCTGCCTGCAGCTCTTAAAGCTAGTATAACAGTAATATACTTCGTGAGTGCTGTAATGTACTCATGACGGTATTTTTACTTAGGCAATAGCTGTCATAATTCTGCAGAGCTTCCTAAATCTTTCCGTTTTAATGTTTTGGTCTGATGACAGATTGAGTGATACCTTTGAAAAAATAAAAACAATCCAATTAGGAAGTTAATCATTTGTGTCTTTTATGGTTTATTCACGACCGATCATCTGCGGGGCTCTCTCCGATTCCTGCGTTGGAACAATGTAGATCTGAAGCAAACGGAGAGGATGCCACAAAAAGTTTAAGGGAACAATTTCAGCATGACATTTTTGTGAAGACATTTTTCATTTGATATCAGACATCGGTGAGACGTGAAATCTGCACTTGATGTGTTGTATGAAAGAATGCTCCCTTGGTATTTTCGACACCTGGATTGATCCTGTGCAAGTGTGAATTTGTTTTTTGAAGCAATAGTCAAAAAGCCATGAAATACAGTTTTAGCGTATCCTGCCTAAAGAGGGTTAAAAACATCTTTATTTATTTGCAATCTGTTGTTCAGACTTTTCCTTATAATATAATGTAATATACATATTAAAGGAGTTTTTTTTTTTTTTTTTTTTTTTTTTTACAGTAATCGCTCTAGCCTCACAATGCTAATACTGTGAGACCGAGCTCTTGCTTCTGATTCCTCTTGTGTGAACAAGGGAAAAAGGGATGAAATCCTAGTTCTTTTTCTTTGACATGTACATTTGTTTGTCCACAATATAAACCCATATAAAAGTCATGTTAGAAGTTCAAGACCCATCAAGAAAATTGAACGCCATCTCGTTTAAGCAGTGGCCAATTTGTTTATTTTATTATTTCATTCTAATCCTAATAAGTTCTCATTCTTTGCTACTCCATTTACTTATACCTAATGTCGATGTGATGTACCTGAATATCAATTCTAAATGTAAAGATTCAGGGAAATACTATTTTAAAGTATGGTATATGTTATAATGGTGCCTGATGTTATGCTACAGAGTTGCACTAAACGCAAGAAAAAAAACAAATGAAGTATCTCATAGACGGTGTAGTGTACGTATCTTTAGAAAACATAACAAATGAAATAAGTGGTTCATTTCTCCCCCCAAAATGGCATCTAAATTTTCCAAGGTATTGAAACACATCAAGGCTATCATTAAATATTCAAACCTAGCGTACCGAGATAAAATAAGTGAAGAAAATGCTAGCGGGAATCAATTTGTCACAGAAATGCCATGGGGACGGAAATATCTCCCCTTAGCTGTGTTTTGTGATATTGCCATTGCCAGTGGAGTTGCACAAGCTGCGATCGATCTGCTCTGGGCAGCAGGGACACAGTGCAGCTGGCGGTTCTGGGGTGTCAGCCATCGCTCAAATCTGAGCTCAGGGCCTGCACTCTGCTGCTAAACCTGGCCTCTGTCCCATAACATGAGATCGTGCCATTTGAAATATTAAGCGGAAACATGAGCAGGAAAGAGCACTGAATTTCACCAGGACGCATGTCAAATCCAGTGAATGGGTCAGACCTGTGCCATGTGTTGACCGTCTGCAGTGACGCTAAGAGGCAAACACTTCCTGTGGCTTTTAGTCCAATAATGCATGAGCTTGGACTAAAGGGAGACAGCACTACAATGCTGGAAGTTACTAAATATAAACCATTGCATTGTTCACAATTGCATGCATTAGCTTGCACAAAGAGCTTTTGTGAAGCCACCTCCATTTGTGTGTATTTTTCTGCAGCAGAATGGACTACTGTAACAGTGTTTTAACTGGAGCTGCCCAAAAGAAATACAGCTTTAAGTTACCTAGGGAGCTCTTGCAAGAGATTTTATAAGGACAAAGACAATTGGGCACATTACTCCACTTTCAAAAGCTTCTAGTGCGAGATATATTTTGTACTTGGGCAAGTAGTTCTGATATGGGCCTGTGTCATGGTCCTTTTGGGAGTATTGATTTTTTTTTCTTCTATTTTTTCTTGGTGAACTTTTAAGTGCTTCCATCTTTTTTTTCCAACTGTGAGCCAATCCGTTCACAAGCTTTTCTTGCAGCTTTCTCTGCTGTCTTACATGTTTAGGCTAAGTGTAACGAGTGTCTTCTGGTTATTTCTATTTCTCCTCATGAACTCATTTAATTTCCTTTGAGCTTTTCACTTTTTAACCTTTTTAACTTTAAGCCTTCTGTGGTTTTTGTGGTTTCTTTGATATTGAAATGTTTTGAGTCCCTCTCTGCCTGCCTCCTCGGTTGTTGTTTTTATTCAGAACAACCTGCTTTCCTTCCTTTCCTCAACCATCAAACTCACTATATTAGTTTGGTATTCAAGGAAGGAAAACCTCATAATGAACTCTTAAATAGGTATATGAATAACAAAACCTAGAGTAAAAGAAGTAACTTTTTTCACGTGTTACTAATTCATGTCATGTTATAGTGATGATGATGCAACATGTAAGATTCATACATCTGGTCCAATAAACGAGATTTCTTTTTCAAATTACAGTTGTCTTGATTGTTATATGTGCCATTAAGTAGGGGCTATATATAACTCAACGATCTATTTGAGCAGGCCGCAAGCTATAATGACTCTATCTAACCACATACCCCCATTGTGCTAACACAGTGATGCTCCAGGTGCTTGAAACTCCAGATAGCACAAAGCTTATAATCTTCAAAAGAAGCTTGCAGGACCAAGAGATCTGTTTACAGGCGTTTTAGCATATTCCACATGTACTTTGTCTAAACCCTCTGCATATAAACAAAGAAAGATGGGGCGACACAACTCTCTACTGTATTGCCATTGGGTTCTTTGGATCATATAATTGTAAGAAACTACTAAGCTTAGCAATTCACAATGAAGCTGCAATACACTTACGAAACACATTACCGATACCATGATGATCTCTTGGGTAAACAGCGCACTTTTCATCTTTGACTCGGCACAAAAGAGAACCTCAACGCATCGACACAGCAGCTCTACAGCACACTGAAATTAGAGCTATGACACGGCTTGAGAAGTTATTCCCAGGCCACCTAATGGCAAGCAAGAGATGAGACGGGCTCGAAGGAGATCTTCTCCAATCTGGCCCAGTTTACAGGAGCAATGGACAGATATTTCTATTTTGGGCTCTGCTTGTTGTTTCAATGCTTGTCAGTAGTCCTTAGAAGTTTTATTTCCAACATTTCACAGGTAAAACCCAGGAGAAGCAGTGAATTATTACTTTGCTTTTCCAGGAGAACAAAAATCATTCAATCTTGCCCAAATATATTTGCCCTATTATTTCACTCCACAGCAATGATAAATTTAGAGGAAATACCTATAAGGGTAATCTTTATGAGTCCATTCAATCATTAAGGATTTGTTGGATTGATGGTGAAATGCTCTCTGTGGCTCTGGTACCCCATAACCTTTCGGATCACATAATTTTTGACAATTTGACACTGGCATCAAAAAACAGTAATGCTTTACTGCAAAGATCGCAGCGATATTTTTGTAAGGTTGTTTAGTTGTTGATTCTACATCAAGCATGCAAAAGCGGATACATCTTTGATTTTCACAAAAACATTTTCTTTTCTTTAATAAGGTCTCTTTTCAATGAAAATGATCTAAGTGTCTAAGGATGGTTGTGCTTGGAGACAGAGAGAAGATCATCAGGTTGTTGTGACCATGGGCTGTGTGATTTTTTTTTTTTCTTTTTACTCCATTTTTCTGTCCCAGTCTTCTCACTAGCCTGCGTGATGTGGTTGCACAAAGTGTAGTGTTTTTTTGTTTTTTTTTCATGGGGGGGGGGTATGATTTGCACGGAACACGTTGTTCTCTTGAATGATCGGAGCACTCCTTCTACCTTCTCATCTTTTTTCTTCTTTTCGTGATGTTGCATCCAAACAACATACTGTAAATATAAAGGGTAGTAGCTTGAAATGGCTTGGACATCTTTCTGTTATTTTTCCCCCAAGCCATATGACTTGTTTTACCCCAATGCCAGATGCTGTTTTTCTTTATGATTATGGGAAATGAAACAAAACCTCTAGAACATTGCTTGACTGGGATGCTATGTTCACAATTAAATTAAATTCCCAAGGCCAATGTTCTTTATTGTTTAATCTAATTTAAGTGGTTTATAAAATAAATGTGGACGTGGCATGTATGATTTAATACTGCAAAAACAAATAGTTTACGCACCATATAAAGACTTATGCTGCAATCCAGTAAATTGAAAAGTTAAACCCCTGAGTCATACATTGTCCATTTATTCGTTTGAGTCAGCAATACTGGCATCTAAGCAAATTACATTATTAAGAAGCAAAAAAAAAAAAAAAAAACACTAATTACTTTGACCCAGCAAACCTTTTTTTTTTTTTTTTTTTTTAAGAATATTGGTATGCTTTGTGGCTGTGTGAGTTCCTAGCGCTGCTCTGCTGAAGCACACTTTGATTATTATCACTGAATATATAACCAGAGTTTGATTAAATTTTCATTCATATTAGCCCTTCCTATTATTCCCAAAAAATTGCACAACTATTTTGACAGAGTCTTTGTTTAAATGTGTCTGCTCTATCTCGTCAATGCCAATCTTCAGTGCGGTGTAAAGAAAAATGAAAATTAATGAGTTGGTTAAAATAGTTACTCAAACAGATAAAAAGGAAAATGAAGGGGGTTGATGATCCCCATTCACAGCACGGTCACAGGCCAAGTGAATATGCTGAAGGAACTATTTTAGCCGCACATGAAATCATTCTGCTTCATCAAACAGGGTCAGACAGTGGAAAAGACTATTTCTGTACCACAATATGAGTGATGAATGCGAATGTTCAAGTCAGCCTGAAAAATGAGCATGGAGGACATGAATGATTTAAATTATTTAGTCTTTCTAGTTTTGCAAGCGTCTGACCCCATCACCCCCTCCCACCCCCATATTCTGTATTATTATGACAGTAAATGGATGGAAAGACAGACAGACGGACTGATAGTTGAATTACTTTTAAGGGATAATAAAGGCCGTTTGACAAAATTTCCACTGAAGAAAATGAATGTTAATTAATCAATGCACAGTTATATTCATTTTAGATGCAATGAAAATCATTCGACAAAGTAAACCGTAGTTTACTTACGAATGTGTTACAGAACTTTTATTTTGACTTTAAACAGTAGCTCACTGCAAACAAATGAAATCATTTCACCCAGTTTTACAGAAAATAAGACAAGACTAGGATGCCTTCTCTCCCTATCCTTTGGCTTTGCTTTTATTACTGTAAATAAAAAATACATAAAAAGTCTCCAATTCAGTACAGGAATCTTTCCAAACAATATCAAACTTCACTGCAGTATCGGCGATTCCCAGGACTCCAACCCATGACTTTAGAGATTAGCACAAATAGTTTTGTGTTCAGCGACTCTCTTCTGTCATTCTGCGGATTCTTTCCCCAATGAGCTGCGGCACTTGTGCCACGTCAAGACCACTCATACTCACAGCCGGTCAAACAATGGTCTTGTAGAGGAGATCCACTTGGTAGCAAGCTTCACATTATGGAAGACATGAATGTTGTCGAATGTATTTTGATGAAGCCATTTGGTAGTCTTCCTTACATGGAGGAAATTGGAGTTAAATGACAGGGCAGATCCATTCATTATGTTGATTATGTGCAAAAGATGGAGAAGAGTGAATGCAGGTTCTACCACGTAGTCCCTTGTTTTCTGTGTTGAAGGCTTACCTAGTTTAGGGACAAGAGGGGCTCAGTACATTGAAGAACTTTCAAAAATTTGCTTAAATGATCGAAACACTTTAAAACGTTAGCAACCAGCGACACACATTTCAGGACTACTTGGGCCAAGAATAAGTTCTGCTTTTGGCCAGGAATGAGGTTGCATTTAGTTCAAATCAGTGCCTTTATGTTTGTTTTCCTTTTGTTTCTGACTGTCTTTGTTTGTTTTGACTTGCTTGCATATGGAGTATCATGATATTTATCTGATGAGAGGTATTTGCTTCTGCAAGACAAAAAAAAGTGCTGCATTTCTCCTTAATGAACATGAATCTCCCACCCCAGAAAAATAAAATAAAAAATACAAACTGAAACAAAAGATGATTTTGGATAACTAGCTGAACAAAGGGAGGAACTTTGGCTGAGAAAGGTTTAAAACATTTTTCATATCAATCAGGATGCTTTCTCTGTCATATCCTCGAATTATGTTTTTTTTTTGATCGTTTTTTTAGATTCTACTTTAGTCATGTTTCATGTCCTTGTGTCTTACTTAGATTGTGTTAACCATAGGCTTCAAAGCGTCGGCATGTTTACCACTATCACTATTGTCTTGATTATCTTGCGTCCTGTCTGGTTTTGTTTTGCTCTAAGTTATTCCCGGTTTTTATTTCATTAACTATTTTTTTGGACTGTGTTTGTATTTGGGACATTTTGCCATTTTGTGTGCTGTGTAGCAAATGACCTGGAGAATGAGTGATTGAAAACCAATCAATGATTGGGTGACAAGTCACTGATTACCAGGCCAAACAGGATACAGTCAGACCAACGAAGGGAGATTTGAACAGAAATACAATTATATCAGAGTGGAAGAACACAACAGAAGTATAATGTCCCAGCTGCTTAATTTCAAATATTCATCCATCTTGACCACTTATTCTAACAAGGGGTGCGGGCTGGAGCCCACCCCAGCCCTCTTTCGGTATTAGACAAGGTACACCCTGAACCGGTTGCCGGCCAATCATAGAGCACACAAAGACAACTATTCACACTCAAAAAACACACCAAAAGACAATTTTAGAGTTTTCCCACCGTACATGTTTTTGGAATGTGGGATGAAACTGGAGTACCCATAGAAAACCCCTGCATGAGCGAGGAGAACATGCAAACTCAACAAGAGGGTCAGAGTGAAGTCTGAGGCAAACATGCTAAATAATCATCCATCATGCAACCCAAATTTAAAGTAATTTTTTTGAAATACATCTTTTGTAGGGTGTCATTTGAAAGTGGTCTCAACTTGGCTAAAGACAAAATCTATTCACCCCCTTGACCGTAATGAAAAGAGAATCCGACTTCCTTTACTCTCTTAGGAAATAAGCAGGAATAACAGGGCGGTGACTATGAACCAACACTGAAGAGGAGGCGGCTAAGTCCTTGACAAGATCTTAATGACGGTGCCCCTCGAGCCATTTTTTTTCTCCCCTGACCCCAGAAGTGCTCAACATCAAAACAACAATCTGCTCTTCTGCAAAAACAAACAAAAAAACACTTAAGTATAGTTATTTTTACTGCATGTAAATTGTCTTACGTGCTCTCCTGCTTCCCAAATAAAAAAAAATATTGGTTAAACAGAATGCTCCATGCAGTATTAGAATAATCCTGACAACTGCTGGGATGATACATTTAACCGTACATAGGAACCAGATGAATTCCAGAGAGGACCTATTAACTAAATCTGTAGCATGGACCTGTTTTTCACCCGGACTACTGAAATGAACTCGCCCCTGTGTAGTTATTGCCGGCACAGTGTCAAACAGTATTGCATGCTGAAAAATTTCCTCATTATCTTTACATCAGCAGTGCAGGGAAATCGCTTGAATTATAAATGCAAGTCTGTCTATAGCTCTGATTAGTATATATATATTTATATATATATATATATATATATATATATATATATATATATATATATATATATATATATATATATATATATATATATATTCGAAATTAAGGTTATTGTCATCAAAGGCAAGATTCATGAGACCATTTTTTTTCTTTCTTGTCAGGCTAATGATGAATTATTGGTACAGTTCTACACTTTGCAGACTCAGTTATCTATTCACAGTTTGTATCAAATGTGTAGGTTATATATAAGCTCAAATAAATCATTACTTATCGGAGACTGAGGGTGTATCCAAAAATAAATGTATGTGACCTTAGTTCTTCTTAAAAATGACTCACATAATTGAACAAGATAAATGTAACACTAATCTGAACCCATAAAGTCTCTACTTTCAGTATAAATGAAAATATATGCCAAAATGTGTATTGTCCAGAAACAAAAAAAATCGGATTACACATGGTTGTGAAGCGCTTTAACTCACGAACAAAAATAAAAACAAACACAAAATAGTCCCTGCAAGTAGCAAAGTAAAAATAACCTTACATGAAATTTGTAAATAATGCATGTTGTTGCTGGACAACTAGAGAAAATGTTTTCTTTCACCCAAAGAGTAATTATGATATTGAATGTGCTTTGAAAGCGTTTTGAACCAGTTTAGAAGGCCATATCAATAAACTGAAATTGAAGCATTTTGTTTATTATAGGTGGTGAAGAAATATAGAGGATTGACGAATGGAAAACCCTGCAAAGGCTAATTCTTTGTGCCATGTCTGCAAAAAACTCAATTAAATATTTATCTTGTGCTGGTTTTATTTATCAAAAAGTCAAACGGATCCATTTTTAAGTCAATAAATTCCCATGTGGAAAAGCAATCAAGGTACAATTAAATAACACCACATGTGATCTCAAAGCCGAGCCAGAGCACATTTCTATTCTTTTAATAGTCCGCTTCTAAAGTGATACAATCTGCAGAGCCTGTATGTTAATCACAAGCTATCCATAGCTTTACATCATGTAAAAGCAAATGTTAGCAGCACGCAGAGGAATTTAATGAGGCTTGGGCCTTTATTGTAACCTGCTCTATATTTGTGTATATGTGCAATGAAAAATACTGTATGTTTTGCATACAGGGGCTCTAGTGTGATGAATATTTTCAGTGTTGGGAGTAATGCATTACAAAAGTAATGTTATTACTGTAATACATTACTTTTTGCAGTAACGCGGTAGTGTAATATATTTCCCATGCAAAAATAGTAATATATTGTCCTTGTTACAAATGAAAGTAACGCAATGCATTACAATGCATTGTTTACCTGAAAGTGGTGTTTTTTTTACCCCAAATTCGCCAAAAAACACCACAAAATCAGAGATGATAAGTCCAGGGCACAATGTTTCCTTGCTGTTAGTATTAACGTGGCAGCAGCTGACGATAGGTTGAATATAGACAATACGCACACAAGATGGACATATGGCCATTACTTTCAATTTGTCAGAGATAAAGATAAAAAGAATATAATAGTTAGTTGCACTTGGTGGGCGACACCTAAAGGGCTGTCCACTTTCTGACGAGTAATTTGGCAAACCATTTAGAGTGGTGCCATAGTAATGTGAATTTAGCGAAAAGAAAACACCAGATGATTGCACTCTCTCGCTGACGGACGACACTTCGACATCATGAGGTACCTCATGATGTCTAAGTGTCGTCCAAGGGCTGCGATCCTGCATGTTTTCGATGCTTCTGTCATTAGCGCACCTGATTCAAATTATTAGCTCATCAGCAAGTGCTGCAAGAGCTTGTAAATGATCCTAATCATTTGAATCAGGAGCATTTAGAAGAGCGGCATGAAAAACATGAAGGTTTGCGGCCCTCGAGAACTGGAGTTTGAGACCTATGGGTCAGACGATTCAGGAGGGTAATGCTGCCATCTTCGGCAGTGGCTTCACCAGCATTTGGAAACCTTGTCAACAAGATCCCTGTCGCAACTAACAATAATGACAAGGTAAGCTAGCACTAATTTTCACTGTACAATTGCTATTAATAATAGTCTATAAATAGATCTGGTCAATGTGTATCAATAACAATGATGAAGCTAGGTGCTAACGTTAGCCCCACCGAAACCATCTATTTTTGAGACATATGGATGTGTATTCAGCATAATGACCTATATTTAGAATGACAAATCCACATTTCCAGTTTCGGTGGTGAGAGTTATACAAAAGTAATGCAATAGTAGTGCAGTGCATTACATTTCAAATACAGGAATAATGCAATGTAACTTACTTAATAAATACATATTCACCTCTTGACATCCATGATGTTTGGAAAGGTTTGATGGCAACATGCTGTTCAACCCTTAATGACCTGAATCACATCCCAATCTAATTTGTGGTGTTAAAACATTGACACAGCCTAAACTCTTACCACAATCTCAAACAACAACTTCCCCCAAAAAACAAAAACAAAAAACCACAATGTTGTTACATTTGAAACGTAAAGTGATAAAATCCACAGAAACCATTAGTCTGTGAGGATAAGTGGTTGTCGACATATGATTTGATACACTCTCGTTTTGCTTAGTTGGCTGAAATAGATGATGACAAAAAAGATTTAAAACCAGATTAAGATTATGTAAGATTATGTTCAAAACTATTTAGTCTAAACCACTCCCACATCCCATCATGTAAATAGTAGAGTCCTTTCTGCTCATTGTACTATTTTTTCTGTTATTTTATTAGATTAATTTATTTTCAAATGTTTCCATTTGAATAAAATTGGAACAATGCAAATGGTACTTCATAGACTTAAAAAAAAAAAAAAAATTGTTCTTGCAATTATGCTACAAAGACCCATGACAATATAAGCTAAATTAGGACCTTTAGCTCTCTCCTGGAATTGTTTTATATGCCCTCCCTGTCTCTGAGCTCCCACTGAAATGTCCCAGTAGTTAAAGACCCAAAGGAGTAGAGATGGCGAGTGAAGAGGATTACACTGTCTGTTATGGCTTCAAAGGACTGGGACGATAACTCTTAGAACAGCAATGTTTCAATCTCTACAAAAAATCCTCACAGTCCTTAAGGGAGAGTCCCTCTTCAGGTCATGATCCTAAATAGCAGGGTTTCCTTCAATCTGTTGCAAGCCTGGCAAATCGCAGTGCTGAAAATGTCATTCCATAGCACCCCTAATTCACTTCATTTTCTGTTTTTCCTGTTTATTCATTACATATACTGATGGAATGTCCATGACGATGTCAAACCTCGGTTTTACGAAGAGCAGTGTGGTTTTTGTCCTGGCCATGGATCAGTGGACTAGCTCTACACCCTCGGCGGGATCGCCTGTCGATCTCCCGTTCCATCCTACCCTTATTTGTGAACAAGACCCCAAGAAACTTAAACTCCTCCCCTGGGGGCAGGACCTCACGCCAGACCCGGAGAGGGCATTCCACCCTTTTCCCAGTCAGGGCCACGGTCTCAGATTTGGAGGTACTGATCTTCATCCCAGCTGCTTCACACTCGACTGTGAACCACTCCAGTGAGAGTTGGAGGTCAGGTTTAAAGCCGGTGTCGACCAGTGGGTTCAGGAATTGGCACCACGACAGACACCGACCAACCTCGGTGTCTGAGTGGTAACACGCCCCTCTCACAATTCAGAGTCCTGAGTTCAAATCCAGCTTGTGCCAACCTGTGTGAAATTTGTATGTTCTCCCTGAGCCTGTGTGGATTCTTTCTAGGCACTCTGGCTTATGCCCACGTTCCAAAAGCATGCATGGCAGGTGGACAGTATTGGACACTCACCATCACTTACCAAATCCTTTTTCTCTAGAAAACATGAAGATTATGCACTCTAAAATAAACATGTGGCATGATTGTCGTGACCCCTGTGTTGCTTCGATATATTTACATGATTTGTCGTGACCCCTGTGTTGTTTTGATATATTTGCATGGGTCTCATGGTCCTATTGCATTTTTGGCTGTGGAAAGGGTAGGCCGTCGCATCTTTTATGTACTGAGGGTATTTCATATTTCCAATGTTGCTCTCTCCACTAACGTGAAAGTAGCACTAGAGTCTTAGGTGCTCATCAATAAACCACAGCAGTAGTCCATAAACCAATATTATGACATTCCACAGCAATTAGCTAAATTGACAATTGTTACCCAACAAAAATTACACCCATACCAACAATGTGTAAGTTTCATTGCATGCCCCTTCCGCAGATTCTGTATTCCCTTTATAGTGGCAGAGCCTTTATTTGCTTATATATTATAACAACGTTATGAAGGCCTCTTCTGTCTGTTGAATGTTACAACCCCAAAAGCACAAAAGGACTGCTGGCAAAACACCAATGTAAGGCTTGTAATCACAGACTGGAATGGTGTCAAGCTGGCTTTCGTTCTCTGGACAAAAACGGGGTGGTGTCATTGGGGAGGTTTTTATAACAGTGGTGAGGACTGTTTAAAAGAGAGTCCAACAGAGAGTCAGCTTTAAGTGTCAGCTTTAATCTCAAATGGTAAAAGTAAATCACTGTCCATCTTGCTCTAATTGCTGTGATTTCTTCTTTCTTTGTAGTAGGCTATAAACCTTTTAGGAATACCTCTCACCTATTGTTCAACAGTAGACTACTAATGATTTTGTGGTAAAAGCAATATGGGAAATGTGTTTTGTTATAGTTTCACTTGTATGGGGATTGAGTAGGGCAAAAGAATTTGGGAGAAATCTTGACATTTCAACTCTTGTCATGCATGTCATAACATCAGTGTTTGACACTAGGTTTCGCCCTAAAACTGAGTGATTTTTTTCTTTAGATTTTCGCACTTATTTAAAAAGTAGGATTTGGCTTAAAAAATGTGTAAAATGTCATGCTTACTGGAACTTTAATGAAAGGAAGAGTGTTTGCAAAGCTAACTGTATTTTATACTGTCATATATACGGTCACCCCGAACTGTTTGCCAGCCAATTGCAGAAACACAGAGACACACAACCATTCACGCACCTAATCACAGGTAAGGGTAATCTTTAGTATGACTAATACACCTGCCATGCATGTATTTGGAAGGTGGGAGGACGCCAGTGCCCAGAGAGAACCCACACAGGCTTGGGGAGAAAATGCAAACCCCACACAGGGAGGCCGGAGACAGGTGGATTTGAATGCGGGTCCCTGAACTGTGAGGCAGACGTGCTAACCACTGCACCACCAAGCCACCCCCAATTTACCATTATTAATTTAAAACAATATTACAGAAAAAAAAATAAAAATACATTCCCAACATTTTCGTGAAAATCGGACAAAGTAGGAACACATTTCAAGCATACATTACAAACGCTTTGTTGCACTTGTAAGCCTGTGTACTTCTCTACCTGTTTGCAAAACCCGCTGATAATACATCACTCAGAACATCAATGATTAGTGACATAAACAGCCACAGGTCAACAAATGGAACATGTGTAGCATTGCCCTATGAAATTCAGCTACATTGCTGGAAGTCAAGTGATCATTTTAGAAACAATGACTGAAAGTATTATGTATGAAATCTTTTGTAGATTGTAGTGTACCATATCTTGACTGAAGTCATCTTACGGCTATTCATGCACAACCAAAACGTGCATACGGCGGAATATGTATACATTTTAACGTCGATGGAAACATTTATTTCTTTAAATACAGTTAGTGATAACCAGTGAACTGCGGAGTGTGGTTTAAAAAGTCCTCATTTTCAATCATTTGTCAACTTAAGGAATCCACTTGTTTGCCCTTTCAACTTTTTCATTTGCTGATCACACAAGCAAGCAGTATCAGTCTGCGGGTAACCTTCTGCCCTGAGAAAGCCCTTTGAAAAACATTCAAACGTGTGTTGGTGATGACAGCCTTGTCTGCCAAAAGTCTTCTGAAGTCTAAACAGCCTGTCAGAAATTTCACATTGAGAAAACTTTATTTAAACCTCAGTGCACTCTAAACGAAAAAGATATGAAACGGATGAGTCACTCAAACTTTTAAAGACCAGATGCGAGTGCTCATTTATAACCTAAACATGGGTTTCTTGCCAAGTACCTATATTGTTCAGATAGCCAGCGTGCCCATCTGCGCACCCATATGCGCTGTTTATTTTAACTGGGCCAATCACTTGGTTGGCTCGTTCCAATCCTAATGTAGTGCAAAGCTTTTGCTCCATTGACCAACAACACACCTCTACGGTTTATGATGCATTATATTACTGGTACATCAGGAAAAGGGCATCAAAATCTTCCCTCTCCACTAGCAATGCAGTTGGTGGATATTTACCCATGTGTGACAATTAAAAAGGTTGGAAGCTCCCTCAAAACATAACCAGCATAGTTGCTAAAGCTGTTATGAGGGCAATGTTTTGATTCTGGGGTATATATATATATATATATATATATATATATATATATATATATATATATATATATATATATATATATATATATATATATATATATATATATATATATTTTTTTTTTTTTTTTTTTAATGATTCACGTCCTAAAGATGTACAATATTTTTCATTCATTCATGTCAGTGACTTACAGTAGCATGCAGAACAATTAAATACTTCTCCATGATAGCACAAGGTACATATAACCTGTGCCTGTTTCCATTCATATTTATAATGCTTTCTTTATGTTAAACAGGCCTTGCTTTTCACACTAAGTAAATAGGAGTTCTATAGCAAGTTCTTTAATTCCACACATATCTTCCATGAATTAAACTAAAATATGTAATAGATTTTATGCCAGTATTTCTCTATGTCACACCCTAGATCTGTACTAGTAAACACTTCCCTTTTGGCAAGATTCTCTATGCACCTCAGAGGCATCGTGGCGTACCAAGATGCTGAATATTAAACAGCATGAATTTTGCAAAAGCGTGCCTAAAATTAAATGCGTTAAAATGTGCAGTTTTAGAACACATGTTCTCTACTTGTATGCATGGACAGAGAAGCGACAGTATATCTGTTTAGCAGGTAGTCATTGGCACCACACTGATTACATGACACCACACAACGTGTCTCTAACTCAATCCAGCATCTGGCAATAACGGAGATTGATTGCGTAAGTTAGAACAGTCATTTGGACCCTGATCTATAGCATGGTGTCTCAAGGGATGAAGCCATCACGCCTACTCTCAGCCTTATGCTCAAAGGGAACGGTCACCGTAATCGCTAGGAGATGTATTTATAAAGTGCTCTGCTCAGCAACCCCTTCTTCAGTCCACTAAATCTGAGAGGGAACCGAAATGGGAAAATGTCACAACCCAAGGACACTACAAGTATCTGGGCCTGAAACTGCTAGCAGGTAATTGGGGTGTGAGTGAGTCAAGGAAAGCTCACGCCTTCTGTGTTTTTTTTTTTTTTCTTGCAAAAAGGGAAAAAAAGGAGACGCATAGATAGGCAAAAATAGACCAGCAGATCCACGATGATAGAAACACAGGCAGTATGCAACAATTGTCATGGGGTGGAAATAGTGTTAACGAAGTAACTAATAAAAAAAAAAAATAGCTGAATATATTGCTGATGATGTTTCAATATACAATTATGAATTTATTGCCATCTGTATCCAACACGCTTTGACCAAATCTAAAGATTCACACCCTTATTTTCAGACATCATTTATTTTAATAACTATACTTAAAATCCCACACAGTCTTTACCAATTTATGATGATCGGCTCCTTCCCAGGCTATGTTACAACACTTTGCTCCTCATCAGAATATAATGGAAGAGTAACTTGCAGAACAGCCACTCTTGAAACTACATTTGTCATATTCCGGGGCTAATTGTCCTGTCGTTTCCGACTGCAAAGGTGGAGTACCTCACTTGAGGAGGCAGCAGAGTCACCGGCTACACACCTGACAAACCAGTCATCAGAGCCCTTCTTATGCCATCCTGATGTCTCCCTGTCTCAAGTGGTTTTCAGCTTGAGCCTGTTTACATAAGTAGTTTTTTGGTTGTACTTTGATGATGTGAGATTTTTTTCCTCATTGATTTTCATTTGTTACTTTGGTCCTGTTCATCATTCTCCTGCGGACTCCGATACCCTCCTGGATTTGTGTTTATCTTGTTGCGACAGTTATTTTCAGTTGCGCTTTGATTTGTACATTTACTCACACCTATTTTTGTGTGGTTTTTACTATGACAGTTTTTGCGTCGCTCCCTTATTTGTATTGCCTGTTGAACTTTGTATTTTGGTTGAACATTTACGCTGTGTTGGTGTTTTTTCAACACTAGGCGTGCGCCTTTTTTATTAAACTGAGTAAGAAACTTGACAAGCTTCCAGTCTGCTTGGTGTCCACTTGTTTTCCGAGGTACATTCTTGACAACATTGGTCTTATTGGTTCTTTAAATAAGTAATTTTTGTATGAGGGAGAACACAACACATGGGAAAAAAAGTATCACAAACTGTACATACTTGGAGACTTGACAAATACACTATCGAAATTTTGAAGTGCACAATACTGTAGAACATTCACAGCTCATTCTATTAAAATATTTGAAACCTTATTTTTTTCTTCCTCTTACCCTGTAGGGATTTTTTTTTCATAATGTGATCCCTTCAAGACAGAGCAATATTATATTACTGACACAACTTTATAAATGATGAACTGAAATATTGCATTCATAATTCCATCAGACCCAAACCTAGTCCAGATGATTCGCAAATGAAAGAAGTTAGATGAATTGATTTTTTTTCTTTGTCAAACACATTTACATGTTTTAGTCATATGAACGTGTTCAGTTTTAAAATAATATATACATCATTTGGAAAAACAGGCACATGTGTCCTTATTTTGTCCCCGGCAGATTGCAAAACTCAAGCAGCAAGCACAAATCTTACATGAGCGTATTGATTGTGTTTTATGACATAATCCATATGGAGCGCAATGAAGTATTAAAAAGGAGAGCTGCTGAAAAGAAAGCCAATGAGCTGCTGTAAAAAGAGAAGGTAATATATGCTAGCGGGTAGAGATGCAGAGTGATTGTGTACTTGAGGTTTTTTTCAGTCACGGGATAAAGACATTTTCATGGACTGCAAATTAAGAGCGAGTATCATGAAAATTGCTCAAAGAGAGCTCAGATGAGCTTAGAAAATACCCCTGGGAAACAGCGTTGAGGATGTTACATGGATGTCCTGGATGTAAGTAGTTATTTTCTAATTCAGTAGTTATTTTCTAATAAATCAACATGTCTTGTAAACCGCCCATCCTGCAATTTTGCTTTTTTTTTTTTTTTTTTTTTTTGCAAAAGCTCAATTTAACGATATAGCTAATTTTCAAATCTTCATTTTTTAAAATGGCAATTTAGTTAAACTAATTACATTTATTCCTAGCATGATTGCACTTATATTCTTTATAACTGATTGCATGAGTTGAGCCCGGTTTGTATAGAATCGTCACAACAATAGAAGGCCATCGCAGAGAACATGGAAATGTTGGCGGCAAATCAGGTTCCTTTCCCATTTGGAACTAATTAATGTCAATGGCACACAGTTCATACAATCAGAAAATCACTGTCACATAACCCTGTCAGTTCCCAAGACAGTTTCAGGCTCCACTGAAAACACTGTTCACACTGCCCCATAAAATTGTGCATACAGTAAAACTCCTCTACAATAAAACCTGCATGTGCAAAAAAGATCTCCTGTGTGAAATATAATATAAAAACATTAAAATCAAATCAAATAAATTGTCAGTATATGATCATTTGAATGAAATTGTATATGTTCAAAAGGAAGTAGGGTGAAGTATAAAACTACTTGTTTTCTTCGTGCATTGAAGCTTTTCCCTCTTCCTTACTTCTTCCTACAAGGAGAAATCCCCCTTTTGCATTGCACGATTTTTTTTCCCCCAGCCATGTGGGCTAGTTGGATGGTTTTGTTTTTAACTTCAGTCAGATTGTAGATTACAGAACATGTCTTTTTATGTTACGTCCTAGACAAAGACTTGCTGTTGTGAAAAATTCTGGCTGCAAACATGCTTTCACTGTAGAGGAGCTCTACTGTACACTTAACTTGGACTCATTTACTGTTTCAAGATTTTCCATGACCTTTTTATGATCAGCAAGTGCATTTTTTTTTAGGTTGGCAATTATTATGACTGTTTCCAGCTCGCCCATCAACACTGTCCTTACATGATACAGAGATACAGGTAGGCTACATGTCATGCAAAGTGTGAATTGCATTTTTTCCAGTCAGGTGCAAACATCCCTCTGCCTCAGAGCATACAGAAATTACTATGACAGACAAGGGTATGATCATCATATCATATATAGCTGATGGCCACTGGACACTTTTTTCCTATTGTTCATAATTCATGCACCCATCATGATTCACCTTGCTAGGAAAACCAGATAATCTTTATGTTCAGAAGGTTGGACATGTATTAAAGCAAGTGTGCTTGAAAAATACAGGCTCTGTATAAGTAGTTGAGTAGATGGGAATCAGTCTCATTGGAGTCGCTCTATCAAGCACAAAGAGCAGGAGAATTTCAAACTCCCTATCGTTTCCTGGTTGGATCATTAAATTCTCCTTTGGTCATGGTAAGAGGGCTTTATTCCTCCCCAGGCTCTAATTTATCCTTCGAGTTGTGCAGACTGGCAAAGTGACAAGTCAAATCATTGCACAGAGCAGCTCGCCGTCTGGAGGGTTGTGCTGCGTCTCAGTATTTCATTTAAGGATCTCTTCACGAATGACATTACCTGTATCTCTGAAACGTCTCGGAAAAGTTCTTCACCTGAAGTGTTTTGTCTGGTTAAATAACATAAAGGCTTGAATCAAAAGTTATTTAGAGTACACAACAAAGTCTTGGTATATAATGGTATTGAAATAAAAGCATACCGTGGAGAAATTTACCAAATGAAAGTCCATAAAAATTGCTACTTTCCAATAAAAAAGGTAAAAAACAGTTGTCCTTCAAAAAGAACCAACTTACATCTATAATAGCCATATCTGTTTACTTTATTGAATATGGATTTTGTAGAGAATGAGCTACTAGTGCTCCTTGTGGAGAAGATAGATGTGGAATTGATGAAGGGCAGGCACGAGTACACCTAAATGAGTGTCAAAATACAAGGTCGAGGAAGCACAATGAACCTGGAGAAATTTGGAGAAAAAAACTCCTATTCCTCTCCATATTTCATACCTCTGGATATAAAATAGAGTTATGTAGGTAAATGTTATAAATTAATATTGTAAAATCATCCGTTATATTATATTATATTATATTATATTATATTATATTATATTATATTATATTATATTATATTATATTATATTATATTATATTATGGCTGGGAGATAGACCAAATGGTTTTGATTAATTTAACATTTTGAAAATTACCCAAATCTGACACAGAGTTTGGATCCAAAAACACACAGAAAGGTAAGAGTGGAAAGCAACTGCTTTATTGGAAGCAGGAGAACTAGGCAGGGAACCAACATAGGCTGGCTTGCACACAAAGGTATGGGAGTCAGGGGACATACAAACAGGGAAAAGCCAAGGCAGGTATCCGATCAAAGGCAGGCAGAATTGTGGTCAAGCAGGCAGAGAAGGTCTTCTTACCAGGGCAGCAAACGTTTGTGTAGTCAGGAACAGGCAAGTTTGGAATCCACAAAGACTGAACAGCAAGGTATGTGAGACATCTTAGCATGAAGATCATCTGGAAAATGGAAGCAGGACAGGCAGGCTTATATACAGGAAGAGTTGTTGGTTGCACGTGGTGGTGATCGGGCTGATTGAATTGTTTGTGGTCAGACGGATGGGTGAGGAAGAGTGACCGAGCTGAAAGGGAAGACTGACAGAAACCTAGGTACTGCACCAGTTGCAGACTGATAGATGGGTTGTTCATCCATCTGTTCATCCAAGACTTGTTAACAGTAGTTATCAACTATTATCAACTATTCAATAACTCTATTTGCCCATTTAAGCAGATTAGAAGCTATGAATATTACGTTTACTTGAAACAAATGTTTAGATTTCTTTAATTTAATTAAAACTGCAATCATCCAATATGATTAAAATAAAACAAAATACATAGAAATATCATCCAACCCTCTATTAGGTATTATATTTATGAAGTAATTATTTCCTAACTAAAGGGATTATATATATATATATATATATATATATATATATATATATATATATATATATATATATATATATATATATATATATATATAAGCATACATTATATATAACAATAATAATACTCACAAATAATAAACATAAAAAAGGCGCTTTAAAACTATTATTTCAGAGGCATGCATTACATTGGGAGCCTTTTGCATTAATCAGTGTTAATCAAGCACTGTAGCTCTCACTTTTAAAAATGTAGACCCCTTGTCCAGAGAGCTCAAGTGAGGCATCATGCATATCACATGGTGCGGGGAATTTTTTTCCCAAACCGTGTGACCATGTGAACTTTCACATTTTAAGACGACAGGGTAAATTCTTTGTTGCTTGAAAGGTAAACTTGCCCCTAGAAGAGGGTGTAAAAATGCCTGCACACATCAAGCACATCAGACAGAACAAAAATAGCATTGGTAACCGTGGTCCAAATGTAGGTATGGTAAGAAGATGTCTTCAAAGGATTTTCAAAAGGCCATAGGCAGATGAGTAAAGTGTTCCAAAGCTTGAACACAGGAGAATGAATTTTAAAACCACAATTTTGGGGGAAGTGTAGCAAAAAAAAAAAAAAAAAAATCTCCATGAGTCATATTCATGCAACACCTCCAGAGGTATAAAATAAAACTGGGCTGACTTTCCCTCTCAGAGCCCTGTGTGTGCCACAGAGGAATATGTGAAAAGGGAAGGTTGTATTGAGCTGCAGGTGCTGAATTGTAGAAACATTTTCTGAACGCAGGCTGTGCTAGAAATCCATGCAGTCAACCCATCTCACAAATTCAACTCTATTTTTTCCGTTCTGTGAAAATATTCTTTTCAAGCCTGCCACTTCTTCACATGGCATTCACTTTAGTGTGTTTACCTTCTTACCACTATATGTGACACCTATTTGATGGACTAAAATCAATGTTTATGATGCCAACACATAACTTTGCAAATGCCTGATCAGCAATGCAAAATAAATACTTAGTGTTGATTTCATTTTGAATCATGAATATGCAGAAATGATAACAAATATTATCAAATTAATACTTTTTGTGCATTGCTCAGTATTCTAGACAAATTGTGCATCAAAAGACAGTTTCACTGCTTTTTTTTTGCATCTGTCTTTGCAAGCCACTTAGCGCTTTAATGAGATCAGCGAAGCTTAGAAGGAGCACTTTCTCAAAACATTCAAATCCTCACTGCAGTGATAACACCTGTGTCTTGTCATGGAATGTCACATTTGTACTGTATCAGAAAAGATGAAGGTTTGCATTTCGACTGAGGATAAGCGGTTCAGATAATGGATAGCTAAAGGAGCTGGCGACTCATGATGTGGATGATTAAGGTTCAAGATAAATTTAATGATATCTAACCAATAACTAATACTTCCACAATGTTGTCTATTTTAACATGCTAATTAATTTTGCGCAAGTTTTAACAAGTTGAGAATATTGTTTTGTAGAATATTTGTTTGGTTCAGGCAAACTAGAACAATTAATACACAACAAAGCAGAGAGAAGACAACAAACTTTTTCTCGGGAGGAGAGCTGACAGGAACCTTCACGTTCTGAAAGCTCCTTCAGCTCTGATTACAGATACCTTCTGCTCCTCATTTATTCTTTTGGGTTGGCCCTAGGTACAAAAGCCATTGCTGCCCCGAAGCGTAGGGGAGACATTTGGTAACAATGTAAACAATCAGTTTATGATTGTGAGGAATGCAGTTTACGAGTCCATGCTGCCGTCTTCTTCCTCAGGAACATCAAGTGCGAACCCGCTGCGCTTTTGCCCTTTGGTCAGGTCATGAAGCCGTCTCTGTCTTGCAACTGCCTGAGACACGTCAATTCCTCTTCTTCACAACCAACAATAGAAGAAAACGTTCATCCTAATCTACCAATATATTAATTGCATGAAACAAATATGGGGTAACCTATATGCAATTATTCTAACAATATTCAAATTTTAAAGTTGATGGTGATAATCTAGCAACACATGTTATTCATACTAGCACATGATAAGAGGATAAGGTTTTTGATGAGTGGGAAATGGTAGAGCTTGAATTCTTGATTACTGATAAACCCATGGGACTTTTCACTAATTGCCTCATTATGTTTTCTACTTGGTTCTATGTAGTTTCTATCCTCTGGCACAGCACTTCACATTCTCAATGCTCCCTCTACGTTGACAAAAAAAAAAAAAAAAGTCACCCGCAGGCATCACTCTTGTGTGAGCAATTTGTACATGAAACAGACAAAAAAAAGTCTTATTCTTGTAATATGCACACACTTATCAGTCATTCATTGCTTTCCTGGGGTGTACGCAATGATTTATTCAAATTTGGCTGCCAGCGGTGGGTGATGCCACATAAAGCAATGGCAACTTCCATAAAAGTAGCCACTCTAAGAAAAAGAAAGCTGAGTAAAAGGTTGAGTAAAATTGTTGCAATCAAAACCAGATGATGAGTTGCTTAAGCCCCAATTTGATTAAAGTCTTTATAATTAATCGCCACTGATAGGTAACCCAGGCACTTGTCTGTCTTGTTTACATAGCCCAGGGTAAAGGCACTCATACAACTCGATTAATAATGGAGATACCTCTGCTTCTGTTGCCTCGCTTATGTAAGAAAATGAAAGACGAGGCATAGCAATGTAAAATGTATTTCTATTCAGAAACTACAGTCTGCTATATTGTGGTTGGTCGTCATTCTTGTGGAACATTATCAAAATAACTACATCGCATTAATGTTTGTCAGTCCCATATTAAAGCATTTGCAGAAATATTTTTACCTGAATTTTTAATATTGTACAAGGATGATGGTTGTGCTAGATGACACAGTCAACTTAATTAGTATCTGGATAAGTACCTGCATTGAGTGAGATAATAACAATGACTGAAAAAAAAAAAGACATTTCTAAATTGGTTTCGTTAAAATGTTTAATTGCTAACATAAAACAGCAATAGAAGTATTATGCATGTTTGCATAAGGTATGCAATAATTTATTTCTGTTACACAAAATGTCATACATTTCTGAATATTTTACATATTGCAGAGAAGATGTGGGCAATAATTCTTTTAATGAAAAGAAATATCTGGTCTCGTGATCCACAATGTCGAATTATTGATCAAAAGGTAATTACTTAAATATGTGCCAATCCTCTATAAAATTGATCATCTGGAATCCACGTTGACTACTTTTTCGTAAAGGTTGATTAAGTCGTTCCGGAGAGTTTTTCCAGATATGAATTGCTTAATTTTTTTTTTCATTACATTACAATCAAGTTAGGAGTGTTAGCTGTATGGTGGCAATGAGCTTAACAACCTGCCACAGTCTGGCAACAAGTTAACACGTCTTCATAAAAGTCCAGATGCTTATTTTGAGATTTTTATTGCCACTCAGTTTACTTACCAACTGAACGTAACACAAAGATAATTAAATGTCCTGTTTGTAAACACCAGAAAGAACAGCACAAAGCTTGTTGAGTTATTATGATCTATTGTTAAATCCTTTACAATTTCTTTAGTTTCTTTTTATTAAGTCCAATACTTAATGCTGGTTTTCTTACAATTATTTTGTATTTACAGTGTGGTAATAATGTGTTTTATTTTTCTAAGCACCAGCACATAAACATGGTGTGTTCCAGCATTATGTGAGAAAATCCAAAGAAAGGGTAAAAATGTGATTACCACTTACACTACGATAGGAATGAATCACTTTTGTTCTCACCTCGTCGAAAATGTCAAAGTTTTGACAATGTGTTGCTGTGATTCATCGAACTCATCCACAAGGCTTATCTTAGAGCATGACTTTTCTCTGAAAAATGGCCATTTTATCTTTTATGGCTTTTCAAATGCAGCCCATAATTTACCAACCATTAATTCGGGCAACCACTGACTTGTCCCCATTGTTTTTGCTTTATGTTCACTGGCAGGCTAACATTTAGTTTAATGTTGCATTGCAAACACAGCAAGGCGGGATAAGGACATTTCTGGAGGAAGACACAAGGAAGTAAGTGGGCAACTACAATGTCTGCAAAGTGTTATTCATTGTATACATTATTACAGGTTTCTGTCAACATTAGTAATCATTGTAAATAAGTTGTAGGAAATTATTTTACGGCAATACTCTTTGAATTGTAATGTGTGACACTACTTCTATTCACTTTGACAGTTGCACTAAAACAAGACCAGAACAAATGTGACATTTAACTTTAAATTGAATACACCATTGGCCTTTAAGCGGAAAAGCAAACACAATGTGAAAAAATGATAATAATCACAACTGGTCTACTTGTTTTGTTTTTTTTTCCTAAAGTCTAAGATCAATTTTGAGTTTACTTCAAATATTCACTGACTGTGAGTTTAGTCAACTTTACAGCTAATTCCACAAAGCAAGGCTTTAACTTAAAGGGGAAGGTTGCAGGTTTCAAACTGCTTGAAAGATTGTAATGTAGTCTCACTGAAGTCACCCACTGCCTTCACATTTTCAACCAAAGCCCAGCCCCTCAACGACCTTCTTGCTTCACATCAATTTGGCAAAGAGACAGCAAGCCTTGCACTGATACAAATATCAGGATGCACCATGCCACGGATATTCTGTCTGCAAAAATAAAGCCAAAATGACATTGTAGTCTTTGGAAAAACTCTATTCTATTATATTTTATTTGTGGAGGGTTGTTTATGTTCTTAGTTGTTCATGTTTCTGGCCCCCTTGTGTCATGTTCATGTGATTGCATGCACTTGTCCTCGTCAACCTGCTTCCTTTGTGTCGGCCAATCAGCTCCCTGCTCTAATTGTGTCTTGCCCTGGCGTTCCTTGTTGTCTTGTCGCCTTTGAGTGTATTTAGTTTCCTAGTTCTTGTCAGATCATTGATGATGCTGTTGTTGTCTCTGTAGCCTGCTGCGTCTGTCACTTTCACCTGTTTTTGTTTGCTTTCATGCCAGTTTTTCCGAGTATTGTTTCAGAGTTTTTTTTAAGTATGTGATTTCTGATATTTGAGCTGTTATTTTGGTTAGGTTTGTTGACTCTTTTTATTTTGCCATTCCTTGCCATATCAAATTATTATTTTGAGTACACTTTAATATACATCTTGTGTGCCTCCCAGCATTTTTTTAATCCAACCATGTCCACCCTTGACAATTCTATACTATTCTGAAAGAGAGTCTTCTTTTTTGGCTGAAGATCAGACTGGATTACTCTTTAGGCACAAACAATTCTCGATCAGGTGTGCATCCATCAAATAGTTCAAGTGATGCGTTAGCAAAACCGCCTCACTGCTTAATGGTTGTGGGTTCAAACCAGACTCAAGCTTCTCTGTGTTCTTCGTGTGGGTGGTGTCTAGTTCTTCTTTCCAAAAGTCAGTTTTGGATCATCTCCAGCTCATAACCTCAGTGAGTATGAGCAGTGAATGGTTGGATTGACAACAGTTGTTCTTGTATTTACCTCAAAGATCTGGTAGTGATACCGCCGGGTGCTGAGGCCCAGGGCTCTATTTTCCTTGCGCAGTGCAAGTTTAGCACAAACTAGGTTGGATCAAGAGACTATCGTAAATACTGAGCAGGGTAATTCGCTTTCATTTGATTTTTACATGGTTTGATCCTCCATTGATTAAATGTCAACTATGTTATATATTTCATTGGGGAACAGCAATTGTGTGATTGTCCAACCACATCAGCAGATGAGTTTAATTGAAAGAGGGCACAAAACGTGATGGATGAAAAAAAAATCGAAGGCATCTGAAATGCGTCATGGAAGTGCCTGATATATTTATTTATCTCTCCCCAGCCACTGACAGGTCGGTTTCTCAGGTGGGTGAATACCCACGCTTGGGAAAGACAGAGGCAGACAGCCAAACAGAGGGATGGAAATTAATGATGGGATGAATAATTGATGACACCAAATTTTCCAAGAGAGTAATCAGAAATAAGCATATTGGGCAAAAGAGCCCACATCTGCATGCATGAAAAAAAACACATTTCTGAGCTATTATGATGAATTTTCATTAGTCTGAGATGGTAAACATCCACCTCGACATTTTCTAAGGGAATGATTCAGTGCACAAAAATTACATTGAGTTCATATTCAGCCTATGTAGTGATGAAACGTGCAAAATGCATACATTATAATTGAAGAAATTCTATAAAATACCAAAACTGTTGCAATCTGCGTCATGCAAATTGCCAGGAACAAGTTGATGCATTTAGCTTGCGAATTATAAAATATAATGAAGACTGAAAACAGGAAAGAAAGCAACCAAATCTCTTTGGTAAGCTGCGCACATCTTGTGTTTAGGCCGAATATGTAGAAACAAAAACTGAAGATGCATTCCATGAAATAAGTAAAGTTTGCTTTCCTTTTCCGGCAGTCACATCTATCCATAATCTAGAGCATGTGTTCTCGTTAGGCTCCTGGTTGAAGCAGAAACTATACCTGCTGACTTTGATTAAGAGGCGGGGTACTACCTAGACTGATCGACAATCTCAGGGTACATATAAACACCTAAACATTTACATTCCCATTTTTGGCAAATGAATAATATTAGAAGATATTAAACAGCTCCCAATCTACATTGAAAACAATATTCTCAACAAACTTCTACATTACATGTGTGTAAATGGGTAAATTAAAGGTTGTTGGGTGGGTCTAAGACCAGTGGTCATGTTGGCATGCAGACCGCTGGCTTGGTCAGGATATGAGAGTTTTGCTATAGTGATCCATCAATGTAAAATATACACATATTCTGACCTTGGTGTGGATGCATCAATAAGTCAGAGAAGGGCGAAGAAAAACATACCGGTCTTCTCTGCTCGCTCTATTCATAAATTTCTCACAGAGCCAGAGGATGAGCATCAATTATTTACCTTTCCAGACAAGGCAAAGATGGAAAAGAAACAAAAGGAGAGCTAAAAACTAAAAGAGAACAAGAATAGGGTGGATTGCCCTGCAGACATTGATTGCATTGTGTATAGTTATCTGCTGAATCTTACCAATGCATACATTGGTCAAAAATGGGATCTACTGCTGTGCCTTCTTTAACTAATGCCACATGTGTTTTTTATATATATATATATATATATATATATATATATATATATATATGTATGCTTTTTTTTTTTTTTTTGGGGGGGGGGGGGGGTATACACCATGTACAGTTTAGAAAAGTATGTAAACCATCAACTAAGAGTTGTTACCTTGCATGAAGCTGTAAGGGGTCACAAAATGATCCTTACATGATCAGACGTTGTCTATAAATAGAAGATACTCAGCTCTTCCTTCTCTCCCTGAGAGTGGGCATTGTAATCATGACAGGATGGATGGACGGATGGATGGGAGATTCGCTCATTTCCTAGATGGGCCGTATTTTAATGCAGAACACAAGTAAAGCACCAAGTGCAGTTTAACTGTGCACATAGGTGGAGTTTTCTTTTTTGGGGGGTAAAAATATTTTTAAAACAATGATTAGGCTATAATGTGTGTAAGTATTTGATTTTTAAAATAATTCCGAGTGATTGTCTCATGTTGTTGTCAAATGGAGACCACCTTGCTGTGTGTACTCTCTACCCCTCCTAACCAGTTTGGTTTATACAAATTCAGTGGGTTTGTGCCATGCTGTTTTCAAATGTTCATGTAACTGTATGCCACGTACTCCTCCATGCTGAGTAATCACAAAATTGCTATTAAAATATTTGAAGATGATAATCATTATAATTTGTTCAATAATGGACCAGCGGGAATCCCCCATGGTGATGTAAAATAGAGAACGCCACCAACCTTGCGTTTGTGCATGTGCGCCACGGAGCCAGTCTGCCAAAAAGCCCAGTGACACGTAGCTGGTCAAATAAAATTCACAGACACAATAAATTTGATTCACAGGAAAGATTTCCTCGGCTTTAGCCCAGGCAACTTCATGTTAGAATTATCAGTGTGTCTGGCGTGCGGCAAACTATGTGTCCCAGAATGTAATAATGCACAACTCCGCCACAAACACGGTAGACCAGACTTGGCTGGCATCAAAATGAAGATGCACATGCTTTTATGATGAGCGTAAGGGCCCCAGTCTGCCATAATAGGAGCCTATATTTTCATTAAATCGCATCCCCAGTGCAAAAAATTTAAAACCACATCTACTGGTATTGAAGAGCCTCATTACGCTTATTCCATCGATGTCTTTAGTCTTGTGCCTCATTTGGCATTAAATAATTGGACACCGTTCTGTAGAAGTACAGAGTGAAGTTTAAACAAAATGAAAAAGTTTTGAACAATCAATACATTTAAAAATATGTTTTACATAGCATGGAATTGCTAATGTCCGCACTACTGAATTTTCAAACATTGTAGTGACTCGTGAATTCCATTACAAGGCAAATGAACATTTTGTCAGTTGCATGCATTCCCTTGAGCACTGTTTAGCCATTGTCGTTTTACCCAAAGTGTGCCTTTTAACCCCACCTGAAAAATAAAGAGGCCAAAGTGGAGGTATTCCGTTACATGCACAAGCTATTAATACGTTTCATACTGGATTCGTCATTTATACCCCTCTTTATCATATTTCATGTCACTACTGATGGGGTAAGAACATCAAATCACACTCCACTGAAGTTTTTCCAGTTTTAGTGGAATGCGATGCATCGCCACTCCTAAGTGAAGAATTACTGTGGTTGCGTCTCGCCCAGAGATACAAATGGTCGAAGATCCTTCTCAATACGGTGCCAGCCCGCACCTGTTGTTGCTGCTTAAACCACCTCGTTGCTTTTGATTAAGGTCCTTGGGTTAAGAAAATGTCATGCGCCCACAAGGTAGCCCATGGGGGTACCCTTTCAACAATTAATTCTCACTGTGCTTCTGACAGTGACAAAACACCCACTGAGCCCACTAATAACTCTGAGCTCATTTGCTATGAGGATATGCACCACCCTCATCTGTTACAGAGATAAATTACTCCGCGATGGCGCATGTCTTTCCTTCCTTTTTCTCCTTCCCCACAGAGCAAGGTCTTTGGGAAATGGGTTATATGACAGAATCACTTTCCGAGGAAACTGATTTCTAAGATGGCTCGTGAGACTGGATTGAGCGCCTCTGAGGTCGCTCTGACAGGGAGATTGGGCAAAGGCGGCATGGTTAATGACATCACCTGGAGTAATTGCAATTAATTCACCTATAAGGTCGGGTGTCAGCTCAGCAGTTGATTGATGTCTCTCATCTACCCCCTTCGGACTTGTCTCATTTTGTCAATGACAGCCAAATCAACACGGTGACACAAACCGCGGCTGTTTATAAAACTAGCCAAGTATGTTGAAATTAAAGTCCCTGTTTTGAATCGTTATGAGAGATGATATCAGGCTTGCTAGTCCCTTTAATTTCCTTTCCCTGTCGGCATTTTACCATACAACCTCCTCTGTTTTATTGAAATTCACCTTGCACTGGAAGGCACGCATACAATATATGCTGCATACATGGTGACACAGCAGTGACAGTTTTATTACCATGTTCAGATAAACCATGCAAATAAAGATGGCATATAGTTCAGCATTCATCCTGAATATTAGCTTCTCATAAAGTGACACACTCAGTCAGTACCCCTAACCTTTGATGAGAAAATGAGATTACAAAAAAAGTTACCACCCAATTCCTATAGCCCTTTGCTACTTCGCGACCTTCTTTGGGTTAATTGTGAGATTGAACCATTTCTAGATGACTTTAAACAAGAAATGGGGTATAACATCACACTTGGAAGGAATTGATAGTCTTCATTTCATCTAACTAACATCATTGTTGGGGGTGGAGAAGCTACTGCAGTACACATGCACAGTGTGAACAATCAAACTGCACAGGAAGAGACAAGTAGCCATTCAAACCAGGAATCTTTGACCCGTGAGTTACATAGACAACAATTGTCCAGTCCGTTGGTGTAACACGAAAATACATGTGACTTTCTTTTCTGGGGTAAGGAGTTTCCTACTAAAACAGATCTTAATATACATTATTTCATGCTTTTAAAATAAATGCTAAATATTAACTAATACTTGCAAATGTCACTGATATAGGTAGCAGGTCATCATCAAGTCTACAGAACACGTGTCGATCAGTATTGTGGACATGGCTCAAATGAAACCGCGGCTGGGCATATCCTATTTATAAACCTATATCAAGCGAGGCGTACCAGTAAAACAGGTGTGAAAATGCTGTGCGCTATGGTAATTTTTTTCTTTCCCATGTGTGAGGAAAATCATGCAGTGGTACACTTTTCTGGCATTTGATAAATGTATTTATATGTGCAACAATTACTTGGGTTCTCTCTTTCATTTTCTCATTATTTTTTATAGCACAGTCTAATACAATTGGCATATACCTATTTTGTATTCATCAACTTGAAGGATGTTTGTTAAGCAATGAATGTGAGGAAAGCAGAGTGAACAGTGCAGTGGAAAGCAGCCACATTTTTTGAACATTTTTGGTCTCTCTGACATTGATTTCAACACCACTGGAGGTATGTGAAGGCACTTCAGTGGGTACATGAAATTTTAAAAGGATTTCTGCAGGTATCAGCAAATCTAATTTAATATTTTGTTTTGTTTTTTAAATGCCATGCATGCGGAAGAGTGAAGGAGTGATTAGCCTCACAGTGCAGAGGTCACAGGTTTGATTCCAAACCAAGTCTTCCTGTATGGAGTTTGCATGTTCTCCTCGAGCCTGTGTGGGTTTTCACCGGGTACTTTATTTCTACCCTTTCATCCCACTTTCCCAAAAACCTGCAATTGCCCTTAGATGTGTTTGTGAGCGTGTTTGGTTGTTGGCCTATGTGTACCCCGCCTACTGCACAGAGACAACTGGGATAGATAGGCTCGGGCATGCCTTTCGCCCTGGTGAGGATAGGTGGCTAAGAAAATGGATGGATGATGCAACAAATTAACAAATTAATTGGAACATGAAGCAACTCATTGGTACATAGTGTTATAGTGACTCTAATGAAAAACGTTGTATGCCCAAGTATGGATGCACATTGCCATTCGTGATGTAATTTTCTATCAGACAAGCCAGAAATAAAAGAGACACGATCTAGCTTCTGGAGTTGCTGAATAAATTACACCTGGAAATACACTACAAATGCAGTTAAAACATTGAATGAATCAGACATATGGCAGAGCATTGTTTTAAATGTTTGTGTTTTCTTCCAAAAAATGATTTACACTGCTTGGAGGGTATTTGATTGAAAAAATATCTCACGGTGGGATATCATTGGAAGAAGTTTGGGAACCACCGATCTCAAGCATGATAGGCTCAGCCCTTTTTTATTGCTGGAAAATGAAATATGAACCATGCAATCAGTCACAAGTTTTTTGTTTTTTTATTTATTTCATACTAAATTGAAATTAAAACATCCTGCCCTTCACCAGGTCAGCAACGTCCTGACAACACTGCATCCACAACATAGGGCATTGTCAAATTGAACATGCATTATTTTTTCCATAGACTTCAATGACATTCACGAGGGTCAGAAAAAAATCATGCTCCATGATTTCCAGTCATTGTCAATGAAGTGTGAATGAATCGCACCTCTTTAGTGCATCCGCTACCCTTCCCAGATGCAGTGTGTGTGTCATAGGTTTGGATTGGCAACTTCATGTAAACAAAAATCACCTTGTGACCTCGTGCGCACATCTTATCAAAGCATGAAGGTTGCTCCCTACAATTCCTGAGCTGTACTTATAATACCGTTCCCACGTCAGTTCATAAGCTCTCTCACTCGTACTGGTCAGTGAAAATGGCATCTTATTATTTTCTAACAATGTCTTCTCGGCAGACATACAAACACACAGCTTGATTTATACACCTTATGTTGTAAAGGCAGTGTTTGTAATTCATCTTCATGCCCTACGCTCACAGATGCAAAATCACCTCCCTCACCTCTCTTGTATTGCACTTAATTCAAATGCCAATTCCAGTGTTTGGGACATTCCCTACTGGCCTGCACAGCAACAAAATGACACAATAGATTCTGGCCCCATTCTCTCCTGGCCTGTTGTCTCCTCATCCCGTCGACGACAACTATCCCCACATGCACACATACGCGCATACACGCACCCGCACGCATGCATGCGCGCACATACACACGGGCAAGCATACAGACACTAAATCGCTCTCCTTTCCTGGAATTCTGAAGAGAGTGGATTTTCTCTCTTTCTGTCCCCTGTCCTTTTATTCCCTTCTCTACCGGCAGCCTTGCAAACAGATTGCCAATAAGTTTGGTGGCATGCCACACCAACTTGCCTCCCTTCATCCCTCCCCCTGTAATGGCCTTCCTCTAGGGAGGGAGCTCCTACCTGTCACTGATCTGCCTGCCCTCATAACCCTGCCCTGCCCCAATCTGCCGCTCTGTTTTTTTCGCTCCTTTTCCTGTCACACCATTTACCCGCTAGGAGGCAATTTCAGACCGTCTTGGAAGACAAACCTCTCGAGGGTTCAGATTCACTTGGTAATTCCGCATGGACGACCACATAATTATGATGAATTCAGTCTCATTTGCATAGATTTGCATATATTAGGTGCCGATACCTGTGTTACAGATCTCGCAGTAGCGCCCTGAGTGTGAAGTATCTTCCCAACTCTCAAGCTCTATTCACACTGCAACACAGGAAAACAACAGTTCCCTGATTGCTAGCATGCCCATATTTGGAAGTGCGAACCTAGTTGTCTACCAGGAAGTAATAACTGAGACTTTTGGTGTTGATTCGGATGGAAAGCTACGGAAGAGACAACCAGCAGAAAGAAAAGAAATGGTACATCCTTTCCTAATGGTTTGGTGGAACCTTGGACAGTTTAATCTTGCTCACAAACGACAATTCACTAAATGTTGTCCCTCGTATTTAGCAAACTATAAGACACTGCATTTAATAAGGCTTTCTAAATTGTCCTTATACCGTTTTAGGTAATTAAGTCTGCCACTAAATTACTCTGCCATCTTACCATATGACGATGCTGCTCCAAAACAGAACATATTTGAATAAGGCGCAACTTGCAGTTGTAGGAGTCATCATCTTGCTGCGCGATGTCCATTCAATAATGCCCACCCCTGACCACATGCACACTTAATGGGTTTGGCGACAGCCCTGCTAAGTGCAGTATGAAAACGAAGTCATAGAAAGTGAAAATTATGGTCATTCTCAGCCATTTCCATAGATTGTGATGCTCATGTCATGAACTGTATTTTTGTTGATTTATTTATGAAAAGTTTTAGTTATGCTTCATATTTTGCTTTTCCCCCATCCTTTATTAATTCTGTTTTTATTATTCAGTTTCCACCTGCTCACATCAGCTCCTATTCCCTGTGCCTATCAATCAGCTTTCTCCCTTCTGCTGAATGTGTTGTTCAGGTATGCCTCAGTGTTTGGTCTGTTTGCGTATAGTTCCCTGGTTTCTTTTGGTCGTGGTTCAATGTTGTTGCCGTGTGTTGCTGTAATTAATGTTAAATACAGTCATTGACCTTTATTTTGTGATGATTTCGTTCTTTGTTTTGATTTATTCGACGTATAAACAGAATTCAAAGGAAGCAAAAAGGGGAAAAAAAAGTACAATTCAAGAAAAATAGCGTCACCAATTACATATTGCTTAATTTATGTATTTAAATAGAGCAGTCTTTTTAAGCTTTTCTTTGAAAGCAGTAGATGATTCACTTTTTAAGATCTATGATTACTCCATAGATTAACTCCTTTGACAGAGACAGACATTTGCTTTCTATTGGTTCTTGCTTTTTATTTTGTTTTTGTGTTGTTGTTTTTTTACATCGTATCATCAGTTTTTGGACATGACTGATTTTAAGTTTTCTTATGTATACTAAGATGGTTTCTTCTTTCAATCTTTTTTAACCCAAAAAAATTTCTTATCACACTGGGCTTATATTTTTCAATGTGTGGAATAGCGTAACTATACATATTGAAATACATAAATATGATTTTGGGATGGGGGGAAAACTTAAATAATACATAGCAACGTGAAAACAAGTAAAAATCTGCAAATTTGTGCAGTTCAAATCTACTTCTAAAGATTCATTTAATGATTGCCAATACTGATATTGATTGCACAGATACTATGTGTGTGTAGCTACTATGTGTGTGAGTGCGTGTGTGTGCGTGTGTTCTTGTGTGGGAGGGATTAAATTTCAATAAGTGATACTCTCAATCCTGAAGTAAAAATGAATGGGCATTTGCACCACATTTATAGTATATGTATGTATTTTCGATTACACGATTTGCGCTCTGAGCGAGTTCAACTTCACGGGGCTTAAAAAGCATCTTCTCAAGGCATATTTTAAGCGTTTTGTGGTGAAACCAATGAATGTCTTTCAATGTTGCTGCTGTCACCATCTACAAACAAATCAACATTGAAGTGCTGGGCTTTCTTTCCTTCGCATCGATGAAGCAGCCTAGCGTCTGACATCTACAGCGGTATTAAAGGGCAAGTGTTCATTTATGTTTCGGCAACAAATCTATTATTGCCTCAGTGAGCTGTGTGCAGTTGTGTTGGTATGTTTAGGTGCATGCATTTTTCATGGATCGCTGTACATTTGTAAATCCATCAAGGGGACAGGTGTGCTGAAATGCCTGGCCTACTTCTGCATGGGATCTATGACTAATTCAATGCTCAGTGTGCCGTAATACAAAAAAAAATGCAACTGAAACTTTTTAGCGCACAACCACAATGAAAAAAAAAAGGAAATGTGGTTATAACTCCCCTTTGCTAGGCTTTCTATGCTCCGAGACATTCAGGCAATCCTCAACTGGATGTATTTACCTCTCATCCCATGACTGCTTTTCTCAAACTCCCACTCATAGCCTATTTTTCACCATTGCATCACTTGTTTTTCCAGTTCTCCTCCTGCTCTCATAATTGGTGCAATTAACCAGAAATATCTTGAAATGCCAGGTGGCTCTCCAACATAAGAGAGAAGCTGTTTTTCCCCTGAAGACAAAGAAATAATTGCTATGTAAAACACATATTTACTGAATTTCTGTGCTAGCATAAAAAGTAGGCAAGTTTTACTTTTCTTAAATGGAGCATATACAAGTTTTCCATCTGTCCAACCATCCATCGATTCGGGACTAAAATGTTGGTTATCCCATTACTGTTTGGGTTTTGAAATATCTGCTAAATTTTGATTCCTCATCAGCCAGGGCAGAAGAGGCGTGGACAAAGGAAGAGCATATGCATATAGCTACTCTCTGCTGTGCACCTGCCCACCCAGGCATAGTTTGTCCCCACTTGCCCCTCCCTGTGGTCAGCTCCAAACTCAACTGGGAACATTTCCTTACTTGCCCTTAAAATTTAGCTTTGTGTGTTATGTGTGATTTTTTTTTTTGACAAAATATTTTTAGGTCCTTTGCAAAATAGTCACTTGTGTGTTGTTTGTAGGATCTCATGTCCTGACTGTCGTACATTGATCCACAAAACTGGATTACTTAGTGTATTACATAGTAGTACTACACAATAAAATTGTGATTCTGTTCACTTCCCCAAGCAGACTACATTCTGCAAGCAAGCAAATGATAAAGTAGGCAATAAAATAAAACAAATAAAAACAGTAATAGAGCAATTAGGGCAGAAATATTAAACAACTAATAAATGACAAGACTTACATTCTGAGTTTATGGAGTATCTTACGTATCATAGATGGAGTGGAAGAAAAGTGAAAGAGTGCCATGCTTGGGTGTTTGAACTCCAGTGTTTTAGGGGAGAATTCTAGGTCCCTAGCTAAGTTTGGTCAAATTCCAAAATGATAAAAAGACCACAGGGACACTCTGTTTGGGGATTCTGTAAGACTCACAGCCCTTACTGTAACTGTGACACATTTCCTTAGGGACTGCAAGCTTCATTACTGTCTTTAGCATTCTTTCCTTACAACAAAGATTGTATAATTGCCATTGCTAGAATAACTTCAAATGCCAGTTAAATTCAGTAAGGTTTCTGGTCACAAGGAAGAAAGTAGCAGGAAGACATTAAAAAACAAAGTATTTTAATGACTTGTGCATCACATGTTGTCAATATTTAACATTTGATAATGTTTTCACAAAACGTTTTTTTATTATTCCCCAAAGTGCCCGTCTCCTTAAAAGCACTAACCAGCCCTCAAGGCATCTCAGTTCCCTTCACTCATCCTTTACTTCCGATTATAGCTTCAACCGCCAAGGTCTTCATGACCTCAAGAGAGCTCTCAGGATCAGACAGCTCTTGCTTGGCTTGCATTTCACCCACGGTAACTCGGAAGGCTTATCAGTTTCATTTTTATTGAATAGGTGAAGGTTTCCTCATAGCCTTGGGCTCCAAGGGGGAAGGCCCACATGCTAGTGTTAGGGAGCTTTTTATGCTGACTGAAGGAACATGTTAGATCCCTTACAGTGAGGAAGATGACATGGCCACATGCTGTACTTTGCACAAAAGTACATACACCGCATATTTGTCATACGCCCCGTTGGAGCTCCGTGTGAACAAGAAAGCTGCGGTAAGATTTATTTAGGCACAGAAGCATTTGGACAGAAGAAGAGTTTTTGGAATAATGTCTTCATTCGCTACCCAAATGCATACCATACTGGAGAGCAATCATGGTGTGGCTGAATGCCTTAAGATTCAAGAACTCTCAAAGCCGGATTGGACTTGCCAGGAAACATTTTCCATGCGCTGGAGTTATATGGTTTGGACAGATTGTTGGTTTGGATCCAAAAAGTGGGTTTGCACTTTAACCGTCTTTTATATAAAAAGATATAAAATCACATATCGTCCTAGTACAAATAACGCGCATTGTGTGTGCCAGCTAACACTATTTGAACATTCTCCTCACACAACACTCAAGATGGAGGGCATGTTTTCAGTACTTTATATTTGCTTCTTCATCTGTCAGCATGTACAATCAAGTTTACGCCTGTTTTTGGACATGCAAAACTTTTGTCAGCCAGTATGTGAGAGGACCACGGGAAAAGCCAATACTCATTCATCATTTTGATTGTACTTAACACGTACGACTAAAATTTACTCAAAATTAAAATTCTACTGAATCCCTTACTGTTTTTCTGCAACAAATTTCATAATTCATCACTTTTTGTCATTAACCATACTGTATATACGTGTCGCTGACCTCCTAATTCTCAGGCAGCCCTAGGTAGTATGTAACCTCAATTTCTGCAACCACTTACTTCGTTCAGCATAACAGTTAATGAATTGATTGGAAGATGTACATTATTAGCCAGCTCTCTTTCTGTGGTCTTACCAGCTTTATTGACAAAATTATTACAGAGAGGCACAAAGATGTAACAATCCAGTCTCATATCTTCCGGTCATCTACTGATATAAACTGGAATCATTAGTGAAGATAGTGAAATAATCACAGAATAAAAATGAAATAAACATTAATGACACACCTCAGAAAATGGTACTATTATATAGAGTAGTGTTTTTAATGATCCATCAACACTTTTAAAATGTCTGGCTAGCAATAAACGTTTGCAGGAGCATGTTGGGCTAATGCTTGGAGCACTGTGCTTACATTAATCAACACAGACATGACTAAATGGACCATGATACCATTTCCTAAGTAGAGGTGCAAACAAATCTATGTTACAAAATGCCTCCAGCTGCTGACCTGATCTGAGGTGGCAGAGCGTTGAGAAGAAAATAAAGAGGCAAAGCTGGTACCACATGACAAATTTAGACATCAATACAGTGGAGATGAGAACACACACAAACACTAATACAAAAATATTTGCAATAAATCACATACCAACTGCATACTCGACTTATCAGGGTGGCAATTTTAGCTCAGTTTTGTGGACACGTTGGGAACACTCCAGCTAAGATAAAGGATCATCGAATGGCAGACTACCTTTTAAGATAGGGGTAGGGAACTCTGTTTCCTTAAGAGCTGCAACCTGCCGGCTCATTTCAATCAGGTGTGTTGAAAGTAAGAGATATCAAAAACAGGCAGGATAATCTCTACAACAGTTTAAGATTTTTTAACATTCCTAACACATGTTAAAGATCAAATTCAAGGGTGTCAAACAAACCCGCAAGGTTTAATCTGAGCCGCAAGATACTTTGGCGCCTGAGTTGAATTGAGTTTGAGACCCTTGATCAAAGTAATCGGCAAGTATGAAAACATGCCTGCTGAATGGACATAATTAACACCCCGCTCAACAGCCATTCCAGGGAAACGGTTAGTACATCACCATGATTTTTTTGGTTTTTGGGCTTCATATAAGTACATGTTTGAGCTAGAAGAGAATATCCCACCGGTTCATGGGGTTTTACTAACAGTACAGTGACAACAAGCCATTTAAAGCGGCTACACCAATCCACATGTTGGCTGTCACCGTGATTGTGTCACCGTAATTCTCTTTTTCCCCTTTCTTTTTTACTTCACTCTTCATCCTCGTTCTCTGTGACTTGTGCATACTCCCGGCTAATTACGAGACGCTCTAAAGTGGCCACGCCATTGGACTGTGATGGGAATATATATTTTAGTAGTGTTGACATAGCTAGATAACTCATTGCACAACATTTTATTATCATTGGATAATCACTGATGTAAGTGAGGGGCGACTTCAAAGTGGTACCGTTTTAGACATGCCATGGAAATCTGAAAGAAAAAAATGGCAGAAAAACAAACTCACGCTACGGTATATCTTTACAATTCAGGAGTGCGTTCCCAAAAGTAATAATTCATCATAACAGGACACGAAACCTAAAACACGTTCACAATGTCCCCAATATTCCAAAGAAGAAGGTTGCCAACATTTGTTCATTTGTGAGGTCAGAATTCACTGTTGTTGGATTTGTTGTTTGAATTTCCTGGAACAAAGAGTGTGTGTTAAAAAAAGTCCCTTACAATACTTAAGATGTTTCACTGTTTCCAAATACCGCTAGGCTCAAGGCATTTTCGGGGCCTCAGCAGTTTAAGCGGTAAAACACTGTTGACCTCCTAGCTATAATGATGCTGTGTAATATGTGCATGTCTAGAGCACGGCTTTCAAAGCACTGCGTAAATGCTCAATTGACTATTTCTTAACAATAACTAATGACCCCAAAGGAGGCAATTACACTGAAGGGGGAGAAACGGGTCCAAAGGCGTTTTTCAGCTGAGAGTGGTTAATAATTAGTAGACATAATATTTTCACCAATATCAGATACAGTTGGCAGCACGACCCCAAAGAATGGAGTTTACTAATAGTTGTAATAAAACACCCTATTGGCAAGAGTGTATACTGTCATAATATTTATGCATATAAATTTGTAACCATGCTCCAGTGTTATGTAAAGTGCAAATATTGTAACTAAAGAAAGATTAATGATGATCTTCAACAAATTATCTTTGCAATGAAGCTTTTAACAGTACACAACATTTTTCAAGGTTTTATAGTCAAACTAAGCACAGCATAAAACTCAAAACAAATGAAACAGCCAACAATACAAGAATTAGTTCACTCATTCAGTGAACACAACCACATTTAAGAAAAGAGTCAAGGACTTGATTCTTTTCTTGATTCTTCATGTTGCTGTCTCTTTAGAAATACCTGTTGCTTGGCAATTTTTTTTCAAATCATTCAAATTTGGAATGTTTGTTGAAAACACTCTTCAATGTGGTGTCTGAAATTAAGAAAAAATATATCATACCATCAAACTGCAACACCTAAAACTACAACACTGGAAGCGGTGTAACCAAATGGATATTTCATGAAGAGAACAGAATATGGAGAATAATTATAATTATTATTATTATTAATATAGGAAAAATCAATAAAAAATTAAATTGGCTTTTATTATATATTATGATAAATATGTTGATAGAGTCATATGTCAAGAAATTCTTTGCATATGTGTCTTTAGTTTTCACTGCTGTGGTATGCGTTTTTAATTTTGTGATAATTGAACATCACTTTATTTCTGTCACTTTTATAAACTGGAAATTATCCTGAACTTTTGATATTCCCCGTTTTTTTGAGAGTGTCTTTCTCCTACCAATGCAACTCTTACGTCTATGAGAAACGGCTTTGTAGAAAACGGTGACGCAAACATAGTTCTGAAGGAGCATCACGATAAATATATTTAGTCGACCCTTTTTAAAAGTCAATCTATCTGACACGCACTTTCTCACAGCAGTAATTTGTTGTAACTTTACAGCAGTGCTTCTAAATTATATGTTGTGAATCCCCCCTAGGATTAGAAACACCTCCTGCACTGACTATAAATAGGATTATAGTCAGTTTAAAAGTGACAGAAATGAAGTGATGTTTTTAATATTAACAAAAGAAAAAAAAACAGCATAAATCAACTATCAACAATGGTTAACTTTTTTTTTTTTTACAAGATTTATACAGGTTATTGTTTTGTTTAAAACTGAAAATATGTGCATCAAAGTGCTAGAAAAGTAGAAAAAAAAGGATGACGTTCCTTATTTTTTTGAAATTGCACTTCCCATTGCAAAAACAAAGCCTTTTCCCTGGCGCCCCTCCTGTGATCGTCTGGTGCCCCCCCAGCTGGGGGCCGTCCCACTATCTGAGTAGGACTGCTTTAAAGGGATTTTAAGCCTTGTGAAGTAGAGTATTTTAGTTCTTTTTGGGTTGGGCTTTTCTTCCACAACATTCTCACAGTATTTTAGCCAAGGAATGGTACACTCCTGGTAATGTGATTAGCTTGGTGGTCTTTCCACGTTGAACGTTGACATGTTGTCACCATCTGGGTGAAATTTCAGCTCCCTCGTGCCTTTCCCTTTGCATTCTCTATGATGTGAAATAGCTTTGATGTAAAGATCAAAGGATTGCACAAAATACCGCACCAGGTTAAGGTCAAAATATACATCATGCTCCATTGCAAATACTGACATCAAAGCTACCTCCAGATAAAAATCTCTTTCTGCTACATTTAAGCAGACAAATTAGGTACATTCTTCTTGGAAACCCCTGTTTATTCTGGGTGAAGCAGATGTCTACCTGCCAGTTAGATGTGATGAAATCATGCAGCTGCGTCTGATAATCACTCAGGCAGGCTTAAAGGTGAGCAGAAATGAATAGAGCTCAAAAAGGTCACACGTAATTAATGGCTAACGTGAGAGGTCTGAACTTTTCAACCTATCCTCTTTTTTTATGTTTCAGATCAGTTTGCACATGAAGACAGTCACATTTCATCATAGGAGGCTTCACAGACGCCTCCATTCTGCCCTGAAACATAGCCGCGCGATATGAAGGACAAGTGTTTCATCCCATACAGTAACTTAATCATCCATATTCCCCAAACAGGATTAAGACAATGAAGACACGGTGAATGTTGGATAGGGCCCATGGCACAAGGTCATCAAGCCACCTGAAATTGAAGTACAAGTAATTAGGATCCTGTTCCAATAAGATTACTTAATTTGATTGCTACATTCTCAATTATTTTGATTCCTCAGAGATGCATCTCACACACGCACATGCACACATACGCAGTGAATGTCACATACTATTTTCATTGGAATGAGTTTGCACACATGATCAAACTAGTAATGTAATCATCATCATCATAGAAAACCTTGGGCTCATCTTTGCTTTTGTTCTTCGGCTACCTGGATGACAAAGAAGACAGCAACAATGCAAAAATCCCCTCTGTCACATTTATTAGCATGTAAAATGTGTGCACATGCAGAGCGCTAATGGAATATTCTATCACCTCAGAGGAGACTGTGGATTGACTTATGTGAAGCTGAGTTAACACCAATTGTTTTTATGATAGGCGCAGGATGTACGCAAGATTGGATTATCTCCCCAAGTGTTCACAAAAGACATTATTTTAATGGTACATGAAAGCCATGCCAATAAAATAGACATTGGCAATTTCAAACATGGCAACCCTTGTATTGAGTCTGGCATGCATATATTCTTGTAGTGGTTTTATAAATGAGGCCCCTGGTGGATGAATACAACAATCTTGATTATGTTGTTGTTTTGTGCTGTCGGGCTGATATGTAGATATTTGTCATTATCAATTAAGCGTAGTAGAGATGCACCAGTCCCTGTAACAGTAATGATGTCAGTACCTCTACAATAGCTCTGTGCTAATATGGGGCGGTGTTGATACTATGACGGATACTATGACGATATGAAGGATTTGATCTTTTTTTTTTTTTTTAAATAAGTATTGTATTGAGTGAAATTTACACCACGGTCAATAAAAAGTGTATTTTAAACTATGTGGACGTAAATAAAACACATTCATGAAAAATGCAAGAGACACTGCTATTTTCTAGTAACATTTCCCCAAATGTTCACATTTGTAGTCATACTCTGTCTGAAAACTGTGGTAGGGTGCATCACTATCACATAGTTAATGGTCTACCTGTCGCTTTTCCAAGTTGTTCCATTTTGAGAAAAAGACCTGGTAAAAATATGCGGTTCTCGAAAAATCTCTTAATCTATCTGTTCATCACCAAAACTTACATCACTGTGGCTTACTTTCAAATATCAGATGAGCAAGAAAAGAAAACAGATAAGCCTTTATTGGTCGTTACCTGTGCTCCGCAACTGTGATGCCATTTTTAGTCGACAGCAAATAGCAAAATTCCTACTCCCCGAAATGCATAAAAATTGATGGGTTTTGCTGCTTAATTCATTTTATACAAATGTGGTATTTATTATACAATGCTAGGTTAAGACTATTGGGGGCACATAGAGCATACAGTATTATTGTAAAGATTTTTTTTCGTTTACTTCCCCTTTCTATTTCTATTTAATTAGGCGCGAATGAGCAGTTTTCGAAAAGAAGCAAAGAAGCCCCGAAAGGCTCCAGGGTAATTGTGGGAAAAGTCATATACAAACTTGAATGGCTTACACTAGCTTATTTAGTAATAATGCATCAGTATCACTTTTTAATGGTGATAATACTATGGTGTGGATATTCGTAGAAATTATTCTACATTATGTTAAACTGTAGCAGCTGTGTGTCCAGAAATTATATTGTGTACTTACACAACCCTGTCATGTATCAAGCCTATACCTGAAATTTTCTTTGAATGTTAACTTAAGTTGAAAGTATTTAATGCTGAATATGTCTGAGCTAATTGATGTAATAACTATAAGCTCATTATATAAATTATATCCTATCTACAGTAAATGTGGCTCACTCCATTTGACAGCTAAATTATAATTATGAGCGAAAAATCAAATGCAATCAACATTGGGAGGAAGCAACTATAAGTCACAATCAGCTCGAGCTGCAAAGCAAAATCTGCAACGGCGTACTTTGAACGATAAACTGTGCTAGACACTCATTTAGATGACCAGCTGTGCATCTGATTGTAGAAGGTGAAGTAATGAGGCTGATTGCTCAGCTTGCTGAGAGCCACCTGCAGCACAAAAGACTTTAAAAGCATGTTGTATGCACAAACAACCATTACCTTTGGAGAACTATAAATCACAGTTGTCTGCGGGCTTTCGTTACTGACAGTAAGTCAAATATTCATCTGTTAATAAACTTCATACAAAAGCATTAATTCATTGCACAAGAAGAGGATGTGTGTGCATGTGAGTGTATGTGTGTGTGTGTCATGGATTATGATATTTTTTGAGTCACGGAGGCCTGGTTGATGGGGAGAATCAGCTATGGAAGGCACCAATGTCGTGGTTCCAATCCAGCAGCTACATTGTTGTTGTTTTTTATCATGCTCCCTGGTTATAGGATGTCCACCGCTGATTTCAACTCAATCACATTCTGTTAAGCAAGAACCATCCGTAGGATGAGGCACTTTACTGAATTGCTCAACGGTGACAAGGCTTTTATTGAGAGAGACACCCTCATGAACTTTTTTTTTTTCCCAAGTCATTGCCTGTGTGACCTCCATGGTGGAGAGCTCGCAGCGGGGTAGGGCAGGTGGTCACCTGTCAAATGCCACTACACAGGCAGTGAAGCAGCAGGCGCACAAAGTGGTGCGCTACACATGCAGTGATTTTTAAAATGTGATTCACATAAGGAAAAATCAGCAAGTGCGTACTTCTACTGTGCCAACAATGTGTTGGGTTCTCATTATGACCAACCCTGCACAGCGCACACATAACAATAAGGCCACCCACAATCATAAATATCCTCCCCCAAACCAGATGGCTGACAGTACTAAGACTGACCTGTGCGATGCAGCAGGGAGCCTGCTAAGGAAGGAAAAACAAGGAACAAATAGTGGTAGACAACAACTAGAATGCATTAGCAAAATCTTCTATAATATTCTCTGCAATGAAAAACTTCGGAGTCATGTTCTACAAATACCTAACACAATTACACAAACAGTGCAATCTTCAGTTCACTTCATCAAGCTTCATGTAAAATTAGCCGACAGGTCAACTATTTGACAATTGCAGCTAAAATGTAACGTCAATTAATGGCTAATTGCACATTTTTGCTGTTTTGTCTTTCAAACGGCCAATGTACTGAGAAATTTCAATTTGCCATTCTACTGCTGTTAGGAGACCGTCGCACATGCTACAACAGCAAAATATCTAACCAAAAATTGTGATGCAGCGTTCATACATGAGTATTTGATAGGAGGACACAAATGAGACGAGATGTCTCACGAGAATGAGTCCATGAGATTTTGCTAAATTTGTTATACAAAATAATGCTCTAGTATTCAATTAGTATAAATGTTCCAGTATACAAAATGTGTTCTTTTACTTGAGCAGATGGGAAGAGAATTAACGTTTGAGCAGAGAAATATAAACAGAAGATTCACTTTCATTATGGGCTCATTTTTCAGTTGCAACTTAGATATGTCCTCGTTCTGAATAGTTTAACATAATGCTTGCGGGTCATCTACTGTGTGTGGCTAATTTTTATTTATTTATTATGTTTGGGGGGCTGTTTTCAGCAGTGTTTACAATCTGCAGCTATTTAGCCTATTAGTTTTGGGGATTCTTTTTCTTTGCTTTGTGGAAATCAATTATGAGACCACAGAAGACCAAATATCACATTTTCACTTAGCATAGATAGATGGGCAAAGATACATTATTTGACATAGTTAAATATTTCTTTCAGCAATTAAGTGTAATTATGTTTAATATTTTGTGTGAGGCTCAACTTAAGAGCTCTCATAGGTTGGGAATCATGGTCATATAGCATCTTATCGAACAGTTTGAGACTGTTTTATAATACACGCATACACTAATATGTGGTTGAGCTGTGTGAGTTTCCCCCGTGATCAAAGTCTCACATTAAGCATTGTTAAAGGCAAAGCCTAAGCGATAGAATTGGGAATCACCATGACGCGTCAAGTCTGCATCATCCTTTTGTTGTATGAAAAGTTGAGATGACATCATATGCAAGTGTCAGCAAGAGACACAAACATGGAGAGCAGCAATGACTCAAAAGTGAATTGCAACGTATGTATTTCTTTTGCAAATGGGAAATAAAATGCTGTTGACACTTGGCGTACAGCACATTGCTTGCTGGGTCAATTAAACAGTAAGGAGCACTTAGGGAGGGAATAGAACTTGTATAAAACCCTACAATGAGTGCCGTTTTCAGACATAAACCCCGGAGTGCCCTACCATCATCTCCAAGGCTTGCCAAATCAGTGGACTGTTTCCAAAGGGGTCTTTTTAATTAGGCATCAGGCTAGTTTATTAACATGTTGCTCTGTGGGTTTTTTTTTTTTTTTTTTTGTATTTTGTGTTTGATAGCTCTGTATTGGTTGGAACAGTGTTGTTGCTGAGTCTTGCTCTCCTGCCTTCACGCTTGCTGCTGGCATAGGTTTTATCAAGCAGAGTTGACAATCCCAGAAGAATTTGGAATTCAACTTAACATGGTATTATATTGTATTATATTTTAGATGCATTTTCCTGCATGGAAGATGTGAATGAAATGTTGAGAAAATACTGTAAATAATTGTGTAACTTTTCAGTCACCAACCAGTGGTAGCACCTGCAATGTGCGGAATGTGTGGCACCACAGGAGCTGAACATATACGCAGGGAAGAAATACTTAAAAATGAAAACAAAGGGTGAATTCTCAATACATTGAAATAGCTTCAATGGCATTCATATGGGGAAGGGTATTTTGCCTTTGAGGTGTTCTCTGGACTGGTCTTAGAATTGATTTATTTTTTCAATGTCATTGTGGCTCAATATTTAGTTTTAAATTCCATTGTACCACTGTAATTTTAAAGGCAAGTTAGCCATAGCGAAAGAAATATTAACAAATAAATAAAAGGTATAAATAATGACTTTCATAATATGAATGCCATGTAATATTGTATTTATTATTATTTATTTTTATTTATTTATCACGTTAATTGAATGATGTTAATGAAAGTAATGATAATTACATGCTCCAGTATACACCCCCCACTGGGAGCCATTCAACTAGCACTGCCAGTGACTGAAATACAGACTTCACTCAAGACAGGTGCAGTAAATGACTGTATTTTTGTTTCCTCAAGGACAATAGAGTCAATACTTTACACCTCATTCTTGCTTCCAACACAGTCCAACCAAACATTTGTACAGCAGCAGGAGGGAATCGCATCTCCCGTCTCTGGAAAGCTTCTTGTCTCTGTATAATTGCCCTGGTGTGATTGACAGGACCATTGCCCCAACTTTCTCATTGATCAGATCGCATTCCCCTCGCATTTACACCATTGCATCCCAGCAGGGTTAGAGGTTAGATATTTTATTTCAGTTTCTTGTGTAACTCTCACAGGAATGGAGAATTCTGCCAAAGGCAATTCCCCCCAAACATTGGCTGCTTTCCTTTTTTTTTCATTGACCTTGACAGTGCTCTCTGAAGTTTAGGAATTCCTGTTCAAATACTAAACAGAACCTTCATCAGCCCCAAGTTGAAATATATATTTTAAATCAAGGCACACTTCTTGTCTAATGCTAGTTGTTTATTCTGCAATTGATTATGTATGCTCAACATCACATCAGAATGGTCAAATCTGCAATGATGATTCAAGTAAACAGACCTTTGCCATGTAAATCAGGCAAAACGGCACAAACATATAAAATATGTATCATAAAATATAATACATAAATGCATAATGACGGTCCATTTCTATCCCACTAGTTTGTGTTACCTTTCAATATGGAAATATAGATATGGGGAGGGCAAAAATACAGAATGTTTTCCTTGGATTTGCAATGCATTCTGAACAACATCAGTATATTAAGTCAGGATTCAGAAGCCTAAAGCATGTCCCGTATAAACATTTACCATTCCAGTACTGACTTTCAAAAAGCTGTTCATTGTCCTGTTAGGCTGCTTTAGATAGTCAGAGGGTGTCCATAAGATTCTACAAAATATTAATATTTTTTTTCTTAGTTCACTCTACAGTCTAAAAATGAAATTAGCCAGACAGTCAAAAGAAACCGTGATAGTATACTGTGCAAGGGTGTTATTATATGTTCAAAGGCAGGATAAAATAGACATCAATCACAAATTTGTATCAGACAACTCCAAGAAAGTTATGCAGACATAACAGCTAGTTTGCTAAATAACCACAATTTTTAGACAAGCACTTTTCATAAACATGAAATTAAGTTTCTCAGGTATGTTTTAAAACAAATAAAAACAACATTTTTTTTTTTTTTCTCTGTGAGTGATTTTACAATATGTCACTACTTTACATACAGTTTGACCATATACAGCGATGCACATAACTGGTACGCAGATATACATGTGTGACAGAACTCACTGATATGGAACACAAAAAGCTAAAACACAAAGTTATTTGTTTTGTCTAGAAATAGCCTTCAAAGGCCAGTCAAAAATAAAGCTCGCAAATGCATGCCAGTCATCGAGTTAGATGCTTATTTAACTCATTAATCTAACTCTAAACCCATAACAACAACCGAGCCTGAGCTGAACATTTTTTTTTTCTCAAAAGTGGCTCCATGATGTGCTGTGGACTCAAGCACACTTAAATGAGGTGCACGACTTATCTCATGTCCTCAGCTAGCTGACAAAACCGGTGCTTTTGATACAGAGTTGAACATTTTCAGGCATCCTTTATTTGATAAGTATGAAAAGAGCATGTAACATAGCACAACTTATGGCTTCTTGCTAGGTGACAAGACAAACTGCAGGAACAACACAAGCTCTATGTAATAGTTTTTGCCATCCCTTTCATAAAACTAATCACTTGCTTCACATGTCTTCCTATTCTGAGGATATTTACAGGTATTTGTTTACTGAAGCAGCTTGGACTGGCTGTCTGGGCTGTTTATCACTCTGGAGAGGGAGTTTGTTTACGTTGTCACTGTACAGTTGACCGAGAATTTACCTCTGGCTTCCTTGGAGTGATTAACCTAGGTCCCAAACAAACCATGCAAATCGTAACTAAGGGACTTAAGAAACTTTTCAAGGACGCAGGCTGGCTGAGTCCACACGCAGACGGTGCGCTGCTAGGACTGAGAAGGACGTTGAGGAAATCTTCAATGAAAGAAAGGGTGTGTACCAAATACTATGTCCTGTTACTCATGTGCGTAACCCACAAAAAAAATACTGTATATGTACAAGTCTGAACCTGTAAGAGTGTTGACAAATGCTACTATAACTCATCCAACAGTATGGCTTGCCCCCTTTTAAAGGAAAGCTGTGATGGTTGTTTTTTAAATGCATTCATTTAGCAGTGCCGTATTAACACACATGCATACAGAGGTATTATAATTATTATCATTATAGTTATTACATTTGAATGGTGTTGCTGACCCAAACAGCAGCATAAAAGCATATGACAAGTAAGCATCTCTTACTTGCCATATATTGTCAACGAGTTCCCTATGCAGTGGCTATTGGGGATGATCCCATACTTTGTGATGAAGTTTAGCTCTGCATACAGTGTGACATAAAGGTTAGGGCGCCAGTACAGAATAAGTCTATAGCAAAAGAGGAAAATAGGTTAAAGCAAAAATAGGATTTTAATCATGAATGATTTGATGGTTGGAAAGCTCCGGCAGGTAAATTTGATGGTGTGGTATCTAACATTGACATTGTGTTTAAAGTCTCTGTTTATATTGAGGCTCCTAACTAGATGATATTAATAGACTCTTCTACTTACTCCACCTCTGGGACTTTTGTGGAAGCACAAATGCTAAATGGGCTTTCACTTGTACAGCGTTTTTTTTTACCCACAGGGTACACAAAGCACTTTAAGAGTGTGTCCTCATGACGCCAAATCAGGAGCAACCGGGGTTCAATATCTCGCTCAAGGGTACGTTGACATGGTCACAAGGTCTGAGGACAGATTGCACAACCTTCAGGTTGGGAGGAAACCTTTACCACCACTCCCACACCCTCCCGACCAAAAAACAACAACAACAAAAAACACATTAATGGCTCACGCTATGTGATATGACAAACATCTCAAAACAGCTTTAGAATTCCCAGAGGCCACCTCAGGATCAGCACATTCAAATCATCCTGCAACATTTAGCCCAGGTTTTGTTAACTTTCCTTTTATAGACTGAGCTACAAGCCCCATTAAATGAAGGGCACTTCCCACTTTCCACAGGGTCTGCTTACTAAAGAACATCATTAATGATTCTGTTCACAGCTCTGCCACTACTTAGCAGCACTTTGTTGGTTAACCATCACAACATGTCTGCCTGGTTGATTTTAGAAATCCTAATGGTTTTATTTAACATTCACATTTAACAGGGATAGTCTCATAGAGTGCTTCACTCTTCATCTAACAAGACAATCTGATTTTACTACCTTGGGATGTTAAGATTAAAGAAAAGGTAAATGCTACTAGCGTAATTCCTTCATTCATCACACCAGGTGCAGTTCACATCAAGCAATGCATCTTGTGAAAATCAAAATCAAAAGTTGTGAAAATCAAAATCAAAAGTAGTACATTTTTCTGTGTGCAAGCAGGACAAATTTAAACAACACCTCAACCTTGTTGTATTGATTGGGCTGCAGCGTGATGGATTCTTGAATTAACTCTTGGTGAGGTCACTAACCTGAGGATTGACATGCTTTGTCCACCCCGCATAATGGAATTCTAAATTACTGTATGTGTCCAGTAAAGTGGTAAAAACATATATTTACTTGTGTGGCTTTAGTTTAAGTCAAGTGAAGGTCATTTTATTTATAAGAGCACCAACTCACAAAATAAGTTACTATTGCTCAAAATAATGAATTGATTTATTATGACTTCGTTGAAGATCAGATCACATTTAATGAACAACATATGCAGAAATCAGTGGCATGGAAAGTGCAATGGAAGCCCAGGGCAAGACATCGTAAACATTTACTAATCTATTTTCTGAGCTACAGCCAATCCAACCTCACTTTGGGTGAGAATTGAGATATTGTACATCTTGGACAGCGTTGCCAACCACACACATGAAATGTACATACTGTATATGTATCAAAGACATGAAATAATTTAATTTAAAGTAAAAATGGATCCATTCATCCATTTTTCATAATGTTTATGTAGTTTAAGGTTGTGGAGAGCTGGAGCCTATCCCAGCAGTCTTTGGGCAAAAGGTGAAAAGACTCAGAAAATCCATCACAGTGAACAGAAATATAAAACTATTTAGTTTTTAGCAAAACATTTTTGTGTCCAATGCTTTGGAGTAAGGGAAAAAGCACTTGTAAGGCCCAATTATTATAAACACAGCTGAATGACCTGCAGAAATGTACAGTGAATTGATAAATACAAAAATGGACAATATTTTCTGTCAGGTTGAACATGCAAGTTTAATGTTTTGAGTCTTTGCTCTTCAATCAAAAAAGTACATTCGGATATCAATGTTTTGAACCAACCCAGAGGAGAAACCTTTGGCATGAATGAATCTGGAATATTTGTTCAAGGGCTATTCAGGAGAGGATCAACAGGAGGAATGGCAATAAAAACAGAGGTCCCTGATATTTTGACATCCACTCTACTGGTGTGCTTAAAACATCTGTATTCTTTTTCACATGGAAATGGCCATTACAGCAACCCTCACAAGAGGGATGCGTTGAGGACCTCTGAATCGTTAATGGCGAGGCAAGAGACTGTTTAGAATAATTCCAAAGAAAGCTGAACTTCACATGAACCAGCCTCTGACAGGCGACAGGTGACAGGGGAGAGGTGTTTCCTCGGGCATCTTGCAAATGAATGCACCAGACAGGTAATTGATGCGCAGCCTCTTTTGAATATACTTTGCTCGACGACAACGGAGCAAAAGGCAAGACAATGGTGTCAGTCAAAGGTTGGTCTCACTGGACTATAAGGACACATAAAGAGAACGCTCAATGTTTGTCTCCCTGTGAGCTCACCTTCATTTTCCTCCTCGTGTGTTACACAGAAATGAGGAGGTGTGACATCAACTTCACATTATCACAGAAGCAGTGACAGAAATCAAGTGGAAACACTGAAAATGAAGGAGGCATTCGACATCTGTGTGTCTGTTCGTATTTCCTCTGTTTATTAATGTGTCTGTCAGATTGAACTTAATGGGAAAAGACACAGCACACGATTCCCATTATTAGCATCACAGCCAGCACAGATTATGTCATATTCTAAAGATTGTCTATTACTTCCCCCTGAAGTCTAAACCCTATCCCCGTTTGTGCAAATACGCATTTAAATAAAATGATCGTATCACTCAGTAATAAAAATGGTGTTTTTCCTCCCACAGCATCAGTGATAAATCTAATTCCGCCAACCATGCACTTTATTGCAAGCAGTAGATAGGTTTTATTTCCCACCTTGATGGTGGCCTGCAGCGAATATTGGCTCAGGCATAATGGTTAAATGAGTGAAAAAGGTTTGTGCATCCATTTTTGGCAATATTTCCACAGTAACAGCAACATATACATGTTACTCAAATGCAAAACACAGACAGGTGTGGAAAAAATAAACAAAAGAACATTTTATTGTGACTGAGACTTATATGCAGGGATTTTCAGAAGTTGATTGTTGGTCAAAACACCAAAATAACTTAAGCACGCTGTACTCTTAATGCCAAATAAGCGTCGACGAAATAAAACAACCCATGAACTTTATATGCCTTTGTTGAGTTTAGGCTTATTGATATTAAACTTGATTTTTTTGTTCCTGAAAATGATCTTAGCATTAGCCCCAAACCTGAAAGAATGTACTCATGCACAGAAAGCCACATTAAAAATGTAGACATTAAAATGTTTAAAGAGCGAAATGGGCTTCATTTGAGACAGCAAAGAACTTATCATTGTTATTTTCTCCTTTCAAGATCAGTCTTGTTCCACATGATTGGATTGCACAGTTAAGATACGGCGCGTCATCTAACTGCCAAGTATAAATTAAGATTACGAAGAAAAACTGCTCCATTTTCTAATCAGAATTTTTCACAGTGCTTGAAAAACGGGCCTCTATTTCTCCAGGGAAGGATTTTTCACTTTGAATTGCTCACAGTGTCCATTCATCTTCTGGCCAATAAAGTCCGAGATTCTGCACACACCTTGTCATCTTGGAGATTTGGTGTCAGTCAAGATGAATTACGTTTGATCCCCATTCTACTGTGCTCCTGATAGGCATACCGGGCTAAGCCCTATTGCTAAGGAGCACCCTAAATGTCAAACAAATCAATTCCAAATGTTATATTCAAAGGGGGAACACGGCAGCTACTGCACTAGAATACTAAACAGAATCATTTCTATTGAAAAGAACTGAAAATCTTATCAAATTAAATGTTGTAAGAAATCAGTGAAATGATGAAAACAAAATGCGCAGTGGACAATCAATAGAAACAATTGTGTACTTTTAATAACAAATGATGATGCTAAACGAAATGTGTACCATGTAAAAATTGCAATATGTAGAATATCGGCCAGAATTTTTACTAACATATCATTCTGATTGACACCTGACCATTGACCACCAACAAAATCAAGTGAGTTCATTCTGGCACAAAGCAAGAATATGAATTGGTTAAAAACTGACCTGTTATGAAGGACTACATTGTGCTGTGGAGTGGCCAAAGCAGGCCCGGCACACCCAACAAAATATCGTACCTTTCTTGAATCTTCATATCTGAACATAATGTAACCCAAACTTAGGTTCCTCATTAAAATGTGTCATAATAGATTGCAGATCCCTGCAGGAACCTTGTTAAAATCTCATATACCTCCTGAAGTATCTTCACGTACCCCGCAGGGTAATCATACCTCCATTTGAGAACCACTGTTGTGGGCTGTAGTTTGTCATTATTGCTTTTTGGTTATGTTGATATGGGTCAATATTGCACAAATTGTGATTTTGATCGTTAAGGTTACCTTAGAATCTGGAGCTTCTTTTATTCATTATAAACTTGCTGACTTAGCCACCTGAGCCTTACATTGACCACACCCTGGTCTTTTGGTGATGCCAAGCGTTTATTCAGGCGCCATTCAGGCTCTCGTACTTTGGAGTGTTCTGTCTGAGGAAATTAGAGTAGCTACCCCTGTAGAAAAGGTTAGATCCCAACTTAAGACTTAGATCTATACGCTCCACACTTGGTGTGCACCTCTTGCCCTACCTCAGGCCCCAACATCTGGATTACCGCCCTGAACTCCACCCTGGATCGTTCTATCAGAGGAAAGGTATACAGTACAGTTAGACGACAGAAATTCACATGTGCTTAGGGTCACTGAGTGGGAACCGGCCTTAGAGTGCCTGATTAAAAATCAACCCTTTGAACTATGACGCTTCCGATCACCCCAATGCACGTGCTGGGCGCCGTTGAAAATCTACAGGTTTCTCATGTTGATCTTTTTTCTCTCTTCCTCTTATCTTTTTATCACGTGACAAACCCCAAAGGAGCCATAATCTGATCTCAATGCTCTAGATGTCAATAAATGTCAAGGCCAAACGTTTTGTACAGTAAATGCTTCTCACCCTCAGGCGAGTCGGAGCTCCCTACCATGCTGATTAGTTTTATTTGTTTCTCTCAAGTTCTCTTATGCATTCCCAGGAGATATCAGTATTAAATTGCTTTTTGGTTCAGAAGCTTCTCAAATGCATTAGAACTTGTAATGGACTTTGCCTTGGTGAAGGAGTCGCACGCTTTATTGATTGTGCCTGTTGGGTACAGCTGAAACTTCTTCACACCGATGAATAATTCATTGCTGCATTACGTTTATTGTCCTAATTGTTCCAATGTTTTGATGGCAAACAGCTTGTGAGGAAACGAGGCTGACTGTCTCTCGCTGTATAATTCAAAAATGGGAACGGAAATGTGATCATTTCTCAAATAATATATTTGTATGCATTATAAAGATGATAACTCGTGCTGGCTGAAAGGCAAACAAAGTTTCAGAAGGGTGACGCCTCTTAGTTTTAATTAAAAACCAAAGACAGCTTAATTGTGGTGCAGTTGTGCTCTGGTGGCCCGTGATTGCTTCAGACACAGAAAATGAGATTGCGAGAGGTGTTGCTGCAGATATTACTTTCCGCTTTGTCCCCCATGGTGGCAGCATGTCTGGACTTTAACCAGTTGATCTCAGAAACTTTCTTTTAGGGTAAAGAAGTCCTATTGGTTTTGGCTCTTTTTTTTTTTTTTTTGATCGGTGAGCACCTCAGGGATAAAATATCACTTGAAGTCGTTCTCTATGCACATGAAAGTCTAGTGAGGCAGGTTAGTTGGCCCTATTTGCATATCTTTCAAAGTAAGTCACTTTGGAAAGGTACTGCTGTGTGAATCTACTTGTTCTAAACAAATAAATGTAATATGTAACTTAGGACAGATTCTTAAAATTATGCGCCCCAACATCCCACCTTTTTGTCTGTCAATCAAATAACTGTCACATGCAAATGTAAAAGGTAAGACGTGGCATCTAAGTCATTTGTGGTTAATGATCTTACTCTGTGTCACAAACTCTAAACTCCATCATACATATTTTATGTATAGTTTTAAATTAATTTCACAACTGCCTAGAAATAGGATCTGAACATAATATCCATCAAAAGGTTAATGATCTTAAATTGCAGTCCCATATGCAGTATGCTAGTGTACTTCATGTTGTTATTGGTTGTGTGAATCGTCAGCCCAATAAACTACTGCAAATTACTTCAAATTATGTCCTCAAATTTGATCAAATGCTTGTTAGACACTTCACTCAATGTCGCCTAGCACATTTTCTCAGTGACACCTGACATGCCTGCTTATCCCCCTTTGGAGCAAGTGCAGAAGTTAAACTATAAAACTTCGCCCAAGGCCACTGCAAAGTGGCGAAAATTGGTGTGAGTCAGCTGTTTGACTTCATTTGAAAATGCAGCCCAAAAACTTTGGCTTTAACCCTAAATGAATTCCACTTGAATGAATGTTTATGAATAAAAGGCAAAGTACCAACGGATAAGATTTAGAGTGCAACCCTACGATAACAAGATAAAGTCCCTTACCTGAAATCTCCTATGAATATGTTTTAGGAGCACAGTTTTCAAACAATATTGAATATGGAAAGTCCTTATTTCTATGACAAAGTCAAAACACAGGCCCACAAGCGAAGGATGTTTAGAAAGTAATATCAGACGGCCTTTTTCTCAAAATGCAAGTGCGCTTCGCAAACTCGGTGTGTTGGGCGCGCTGAATTGTCATTGCGAGGTAATAAAGAATGAGCTTCTTTAATGTTTCGCCTGAGCGAGCTCATAAAAACTGACATGTGGCCAAGTCAGAGATGGAATACAAATAACTCCTAGACCAATAAATGTCACTGTGTTATTTTTGTGTTCTCAAGGTTTGCAGGAAATGGGAGTGTTGGGTGGTTCGTGATACAGAGACAGGGGGCAGAAAAAGTCATTTTTACTCCTGCCGGAAGAGAGTATTGCAATTGGCTAAATCCTTTTAGGAAGAGGTTTGTTGTCATTGCGAGGGCCATCCTTTATCCCATTGTGATTTCGGAATTGCTTCAGTGACTTTCTGTAAATGTGTTCCCATGAGCACATTCTTCACGTCACACTTCCTTTGGGGCATTCCTTCAACCAGCTACCTTTACACACTTTAAGTCATTTAAATGTCTGATTTGACATCTCGGTACAATCTTGATGTTTTTAGCCCTACAACAATCTGTTGCCCTTGCTTGGATTGGTCTCAAATGAACAGCCGCTTTTGTTTTGGATTACAATTCGTATTTTAGTCATTTGATTTGAGAGGAACGATGGGGGAAAAAAATATCTTTGTGCCGTGAATGCCATGTTGCTGAACAACACTGTTTGATAAAGTAGTTTTCTGAGCCAGCCATATGGAGCTTGTTTTTCTAGTATTGTTTGACATTGCAAAGCCAAGTGCACTCTTTTTTTGCATTACCTTGTGGTAAATATGTAATGCAGTGGTGCCTTGAGATGTATTGAATTAATTATGTAACCAACTCAAAATATTTGTGTTGCATATTGTTTCCCACTGAAATGAATGGAAATGTAATAAATTCATTCCAGCCTCCCCTCTGAAAAAAAAAAAGTTGTACTGTATTCTATTTCTACGATTAAATAGTAATTTAGAATATTTCACTTGATATAACCGTGTATGCCAAGGCAAAGCACTTTCTTTTTATTTTGCATTACCTTATGTTAAATAAGTAATGCAGTGGTACCTTAAGATATGAGTTTAATTAATTCGGTGACCAACTCAAAACATTCGTATTTCAAATCATTGTTTTCATATAAATTGAATGGAAATGTTCTCAAATCATTCCAGCCTCTTTTAAAAAATGCTGTCATCTGTGTTCATTAGTAAATAGTCGTATATAATATTTTACTATGTACTGTACAATCATATTGTAATAGCATCTTTCTTCTGGTGAGCATGACTTGGCCATGGGCGGACACAAATTAATAAGCTCTTACTCTTAGTGATGCTTTGGAAGTGGCAATAAGCAGTTAGAAGTCAATTTTCTGAAAAATTGTTAATTTGCTAAACTGCTGCTTGTTTCAGAGCAAGATGAATTGAATTCCCACCTCATATCTCAAATTTTTGCTCATAGAAAAGAATGATTGCTCCTGTCTCTTCTGTCACTTGACTCTTAAGACACGACTGTACGTATTTACTTTTAATCTAATGCGCATTAGTCTTCTTAACTTTGATGTAATGTTAAGTAATATGAAGTTAGTTGGGGGCAGTTAGAGGCATTTTTTCCCTGCTTCTGTATTATAGATATGCACCAGAGCATTGTAGCTGAGTCATACAAGCCCGGCACGATGCTATTAACTTGAGTTTACATTTTCTGTATTTTGTTTGTCATGTTTTCTAAAATGGTTTGTCTGAAGAATAAAAGGCCTTTTTTGGCTGTGTGTGCTTCTTGGGGAGGCTCACAGAAAGGGAGGAAAACAGAAGCTCGGTTTGAAAAATGCATTGTGTTACAACTGAGATGGGCTCCAAAGACGTTTGTGTTTCTTTTTATTTTTTTGGCTGAATTTCTTGTGTGGAGCTTTGATGTCAAATTGTTTAAAGAGCTCATTCCGCTTCGCTTTCTGCTGTGCTGATCAAATTCACACATGCGATGGAAATGCTAACCAAATTTGGAAATGGTTGAAACATTGCCACAAGTAAGATAACTACAGCTAATTGAGAAGGTAAAAAGCGAGTTGTCTATTTGGGAAGAGGTATTTTTATTTGTGTGCCTTATAAAGGTTTGAACAATAGTATTGGGCAAGCAGTTTATTAGAAAGACTTTTGGCTCTGAAGAGAATGAAGAAGAGACTGTAAATTGAAAGGATATTCATAATTCATTTTTTGTCCACTGACTTTAGCGAACACAGACACATTTAGCAAACATAAATCAAGATATTGAAAACTCACATTAACAATAATAGATGTAGTGCTACATTGTGAAACACACACACTGTGTTTTTCTCTCATGATGGGGACATCTCGTTGACATAATGCCCAAACATTGCAAATCCATACACATTCACTGTGTGTGTGCCTTAAACTATGATCCACCAAAGACACAAAATACACAGATGGAGCCCTTGGGCTAAAAGGGCTGCAGGCGAAAAAGGAACTTAAATCAATTCCATTTGATTAGGTGCCTCAGTGTACACTACATCATTATAATTCCATTAACGCAGGCATGGATTTTCCAATGAATGTAACTGCAGGCAAACAGTTTGGCATAATTGTATGAAACGAAATATAACTCGCCTCAGAATACCAGTATGAATTTCTTCACTTCCCCGCCTTTTGCAGATAAGGACTTTGGCTCATCCTTATCCGGCTTGCTTGATCTTTTCCCTTTTGCAAAGCTACATCCTGATATGCTAGTGGAATGCTTATTTTTTTTCCCTATCGCTTTCTTTCATATCAGTTTCAGCTCAGTGGGCTTGGGTTAGCAGGGCAAATCTGCCGTGCCATTGCGTAATGCTCTTGCATTAAATAGATCGTATGCACGGAATTAATTACAACACACTGAGGTTGAGCACTCCAACAATGCTTATAATGATACACATTTTGCTAGCCCTGTTGTATTGTCCTCAATGAAATTGAATTGGAAATTATATTTCATATGAAATATCAGTATTTTAGGTGGCTGTAATTCTAACCATGAAGTGAAAAGGCTTGTTCACTGGAACCACGCCTCCACGACCACCACACCACCTTCAGGACGGTGATTTAAAACAAGAATAAAACAACGTAGGGAACTGCCCACGAAACAGTCAAAAGTAATTAAGATGGACCAACATTTTGTGCAGCTTTACGTCCTCGACCCAGAATCTGATGAAGAATTTTCAGTGCAAGAAGCACCAGCAAAACCCCGAAGATGTTGGGAGGTCAGGAGGTTTCTGATTGGTAAGTAGAAAGCCATTGCAAGCGCCATGCAATTGGTGAACTTGTTGGTAATTTTTCTGCTCCTATTTGTAGGCCTAAGTATAATGTAGACATTGACTAACGATCTCTGCAGAGGAAGAAAACATTTGCTCTCAGGATATTCCAGTGGTATCTTTTGTTGTCATCATCGCGTTCAGTAATAAAATGCATTTTCAAGTCCTCTTAAGAACCTGTACAGCTACTTGGCTACATGAAATACAAGCTGTAGCACGAAGTTACATTGTGCATTCCTGCGAAGTTGAATCTGCAGAGAAATTAAGTTAAAAAAAAAAAACCTTTTAAAATGAATGATGTCATCTGTCTCACCCCAAAAATGAACTGAGGAATGAAGAAGGCAAAAGAAAAACGCAAAAGAAAAACACAGAAACATGTCAGGTAAAACCTCTTAAAAAATTTAAGATTTTAAGGTTTTTAACTTTCGAATTTTAAAGTTTTTATGCCTTGCTACAGTCTGATGAAGAAGAAAACAACAACGGAATGATAAGACCTATTTCCTAACCTGCACATCATGCCCACATTTTGAAGGCTGATCATTTCAATGTAAAGTGAAGAAGAACATTATGTGGGTGTCAAACTTTGCATTTATAATAATCAATTGAAATTATGTCATGGTCTCAAGCTTAGAAGCCATGCATAGTAATTTATGTGGACTGAGCTCACCACCACCACCAAAGTCTATATATTTTCCTGCAGGTCTCAAAGGCCACCACATGTAAAAATGACATTATACTGTTTTACAATTATGGTAACATGTCATTTGAATGGGAATCTGCTCTCATATCACCGCTTACAGCAATCGTGCCTTTCTTCTTCAACTCCTCAAAAAGCATTTTCTGGTCTTCGGTCCATTTGCGGTATATTCCAGGATCGAGAAAATGTCAGGCATGTCTTTTGATTGTATTGTATGTACCAATCTGCAGATTCACTGCATTGCATATCTGAAAAAAGAAGTGTAATTTGAGGTTAATGTAAGTTGAGTTTTTATTGTAGAAAATGTTCCGTTTTATAATTACCTTTACAACTTTCACATAAGATCCCCTAGAAAAATTCACCGCAGCCTAAATTTGCAGATTGCCAACTGGTGTGTTTCCAATTACAGACCAACTTTTCCATTTTCTGTAGGACTGGCAGTGTGGACAATTCTGCATGTATGAAACAAACGTTCCACAGTTACTTTGTCAAGCAGACACGCTGACAAACTGAGCTGTGGTGTACAGTTGAGCCAGTTGAAGCTTACCAGCATATGTACTAAGAATGGAATTTTGATTTTTGTATGTTGTCACTGTTTGCCCCATAAGGACCACCAGTAGCTGTTTTGATCCTCCCTTCACTTTGTATATAGCACCGCCTAACAAGGTTTACTTTACCTGAGACGTCTGTTACTGTACAGTGTATTAAATCAAACCTGGGATGGACCTGCAGTATGTGAATAGTACACAAAGGTCCATTTTTCTCATCTGTCCAAATTTGTGTTAGTGAGCACTTCTTTGGCGAGACAATCCATCCAACTCACAGGTGGAGCCTATCATGATCCTAATGAAATGTTGTGACTATTGCACAGCTGTGTTTGTGGATGCTTACAATAAATGGCTACTCGAAAAGGGTGGTTACTGCATTTTGGGTGTCAAAAATCCAGTCAGTATCGGGTCTTATCAACATTTGTCACATGCAGTGCAAAATATATCCCCAGCACCGAGCCTATGAGGTTTTTGACTGTGGCCTGTGAAATGTTTGCTCCACTCTTCTTCAATGTCTGTGTGAAGTTGCTGGAGATTGGCACAAAAGTAAAGATACCCGTCGAAGAAGCAGATATTTTCAGCTATGAAGTGGAAGGGTTTTTTTTGCATACAGAGAAGTGCCAACAAACACAGATTTTGAAAGATTTGTGAATAGTATCTGAGACAAAAATGCCTTTTGTGCATTCAATAAAAGTCTTAGATCTTTGAATTGCAGCCTATGACAAGTGGGAGCCAAAACAAGTGTTATCGTTTGTGTGTTTCTCGATCACAAAATGCCGGTTTGCTATCGACCCCACGGGCTAAAAAGAAGTCTGCGGGATCAAGGGCATTTTCCATTCGCGCGCCAGTACTATGGAATGCCCTACCTATGGAAGTTCGCGCAGCCACCTCGGTAGAAATCTTTAAATCCCGACTAAAAACACATCTATACTCAAAAGCATTTAGTTAAATTAGCCTGTCTGCAGCCTTCTTCTTTTTTCCTGCCCCCCTCTTCCGGCCGGGAGAGGGGGCTAGCTAGATGGTGAGGGTTGACTTGACCGCCTCCATTGGGTCCTGCGCTGGTCGACCATCACGGGTTAGGAGTCTAGCCGTCTGCGGTCCACCTGGCTGGAATGCGGGATGGTTCCTGCCCAATGGCTTTGCCTGCTGTCAAGACATCACTGCACTATATAGCACAATATGTTTTCTGTAATTTATATTGTTTCTGTGTTCGGTACATGCAGCATCCACTTCAACCTGTGGGCCTGGAAGGGGGCTCCTCCCACCTGTGGTCCCTTCTGGAGGTTTCTGATTTTCCCCAAATTGGGGTTTTTGAGTTTTTCCTTCCCCTTCTGGGAGCTTTGACAGGGGATGCTGTTGTGTACCTTACATTGAAAAGATGTCTCTGTATGACCTCTTTTCATTCTGTGAAGCCCTTTGAGACTTCGGTGATTTAGGGCTATATAAATAAAATTTGATTGATTGATTGATTGATTCTTCAATGTAAGGTAGGAAATTATTGTTGCATAGTATAGGGAAGTACAATATAGTATAATACAGAAAAGCAATTAGCCCAAGTTATATCAGAAAATACAACATATAACAAAATTGAATACATGCCACGTTTTGCTTTAGTTGCATCATTAGCCCCTTTCACAAAGCAGGACCTCTTCCGCTGTACCCTGGTAGCTTTAGTTCCCGTTTCCCTTCACATCAAAAAGTGTTCCGGGTAGGGAAGGTTCCGCTAAGCCTCTACTCTGAACCTTCTGAGCTCCTAGTTGAGACTAGTGTCGGAGCCTCCGTACCCAGGTTGCTCGAGGAGGGTGTTCGGTGTTAAGGTGTGCTAGCTAATGCTGATTGGTTGGTTGAACTTGTGGGTCTGCCTTCGGTATCAGCAGTCGCCATTAAGCTTTTTTTTTACACTGTGGCCAGTTTAATATTTTGAAATAATGGAAGGAGAGGAAATTATTAATTGGATGGGTGCCCAGGAACACACTCTACTGTGTATTGACGTAGAAGAGGACATCCAACTCCAATTTGCTTCAACTATGAGAAAAGGTGAGTTGCTGAATGGAATCGGAATGTCCACCATGAGCTAGAGCGTTTGTGACGGGAAGCTTAAAATTAATAAACAAATAAATAAATAAATAAATAAATAAAAACACACAAACAGAACAACCCCACGATCTACTTCATGCGGGCGACCGAAATAACTGGGCGGTCGACCAATTGACCATAGGCGACGGACTGAACACCTTTTTTGGCGCATCCAATTCGCCTACCATGCATTTTTAGGGAATGTGGGAGGAGACCAGACTGCCCAGGGAAGACCCACTCGAGCCTGGGGAAAACATGCAAACTCCACACCACAAGGAGGAGGCGAGCTGAAATTGAAAGTGGGACATCTAAACTCTGAGGCAGACGTGCTAACCAGTCTGTCACCGTGCCGCCCTTGGTCTGGTCAATGTAAGTTACAGTATATTGTCTCATACCATCTTCTAAGGTGGGATTTAATTAATGCCTCAAGATGATTGTACTGTTTATTTACATTTCAAACCAATTCATGTGTCGTAAGAATGTTGACACGTGTCTTAAAAAAAGTAAATGTGTTACAGGAACAATTGCAACATCCAGGATGTGCAGGATGTGCATGGAGTAAAAAGCTCACCTCCACAAATTGTCCTAGGAGCTCACTCTGGTCAACCGATTTGGTCTTTGTGTGTCAAACGTGCATGAATACGAATGACCTAGTTTGAGCGTATCCTCGGTAAAACAAGTCAAAGCATGACGATGGCAACATCATGTTTCACCCTGTGCATGGTGTTCTTCTGGTGGTGCGCAGTGCTGAACTTTAATGTCATTGACTTCACTGAACACTTAGCCTAGCTCTTTTTTTCTCTCCTTAGAACGTTGATCACAGTAAAATACTCCTTGAGCAACATTGGCACACTGTGTTGCAACTTTAATGCAGTATACTCATAAAATATTTGTGCCTCAGCCCAGCAACACGGCGCTGACTGATGGCCCGCTTGCACCCACTCGGAAAGTTGCCCTGTGCTGAACGGACGCAGCATAGATTCGCAGACACACAAAGTCAAAAATGAAGGTCGCGGTCCATTAGGCTGTGAGGACAGTGGAAAGTGGGGACCACTGACTCAACATTTAAAATGATTGATGTTCTGTATATATCAGATAAACTCAATCCCAATTTTAGAGCAGTATAGATAGTGTCAGTGTATCACGATGCAATTCAGAACACGTTCACCATTTTAACCCTAAAACAGTCAGTAGTAGTTTTACAGTTAGGTTTTGGAAGGTATACTGGGTTTTAAAGAAGGAGAGAAATATCCTTGGTATTTCCACATCAACCCTGCATGGTCTAATTTAACACTTTACTGTATAATGGTCCTGGTGCTTTTGGGTAAAAGACATTTTGATGCACATTTAAAGTCAGAAAATGTGTGTGTCGCAACATGATTCAATATTCACACCCTGCATGTACAGCATTGAATATAACACTTCTTAAAAGCTAACGCATGATCAAAACAACATAAGCGTCAATCACATTTCAAGTGTATCAACCTAGCCAGATAGAAAACAATACTTTTTACCCAAACATATTTCAGCTGGCTAGTATTCTCAGGTTCCCCAAAACCTGCCAGAGCCTTCAGAATGAAAAGAGAAGGACCTGCACACTGTCAGTGAATGGACACCGCTTGTTCAGTTTACAGCGCTCGGACCAGTCATCTCGTGAGACTGCAACCTCAAGGGAAGCTAGCTGGCCCTATGTAGAAATCAACACTTAGTCACATACATGTCCTGTGATTCGATAAGCTCTCTCAGAGTCCGACAGTCATTTTGCCTCAAAATGCGGTGAAATTGAACCAGGGGATTTGTTTGCTGCTGACACATACAGTAGTTTCTTTCTTTTTAACCCACCATGGCAGAAGTAGGAGAAGAAGTGGATTTGGTTGTAATTATACTTGGCACACTATTTTCATAACGGACCTTCCAAGAAAAACTGCATATTGCGAGCAAAGGTCCGCCGACTAGCAAGCTTGGCTGTCCCAGCAGGGAAAAGGTTTTGTCTTTCATTTTCATAATTGGAACTATGATTATAATCCATGACTAAGAGGTTCTGAGAAGCACAGCAAATTATACAGTATTGTCTAGAAGGCCTGTTGTTTACATCTGATCAGTTTGCTGTTTGGAGCCCAACTGGGTTTGTCTACTTGTATTGTTTCACAAAAGCAGCAACGAGACACTCGGACATTTAGAAGCTGCAATACTTTCACAAATGTTTGGCAACACTTGTTGAATGCTCATTTTCAGCATTGAAGCATTTTAAAAATGATGTCAGACACATGACACAGACACATGACCGGATCGAAAACGAGGCACGGATCCATATTGGTGAGTGCAAACGTTTTGTTTGTGTTTTAACATGTTTTTTCATATTTATTGCATATTAAATCAATGATGACAAAATTACATGTCAAAAATACTATAAATAATTTATTTTAAATGCTCTGGAAATAAAGTGTTGCTTGTTTAGCTTATATTATGGGTCAAGTAAAATATATTTGTGGCTTCTCAAACCCTTTTGTCACATTGATGCTTTTATGAGGCATATTCGGTTGGAATAAAAATGACATCACTGAATGCCCAGGGTTGAAATGCGGCCTGCAACCATTCTAAATTAACATTTTCATGTTTGTATGTTTTTTTTTTACTTCCATGGGTGACATTTTTTTCTGAACACATTTATCTGTGTAACAAAATAAGATTGTAACACCTTTTTTGAGACGTGTATTCTTTCACATATATACTTTAGCCTCCGTCTTTCCCATTCACCATGACTCTCTCTTGTTATACAGTGTATCACAGCTGAAAATTACACTTCACAGCCATAGGAGGACCCAGGGAGCAGAACACAATGCGGTCCCTACGTTAAAAATTGAAACAAAGCACGAAGAATAAATTACATTTCTTGGGCTGGTAAACTGAAAGTTCGATTACTGGACTCGCCTTTAAACTGGATGTGTCAAAACATATTTGTCCAATTTTTCCAGCTGAGATTTGTTTTTCAGCTAAACCAACAATTCCATCCTTCCCTGACCTTGTCTCAAGGTCCCCAGGGGGCAACAGGATAAACCTCCAAATCCACTTGTGTAAATAATCATGTTCTTCACAGCAATGCATCCACTGCGGTCACAGCTGAGTGCGACTTTACTCCGACGGTTGCATATTTCTCTGTGTGCCACAAGCACTTAGCCAATGCCAGTGAGGAGAAACGCTGCAAATGTGCCAGTTTATTCTGAGCAAGGGGAAATCAAGAAAAGATTTATGGGCATAATAATGAATTGCGTGTCTGCTTTAATTACAACAATCCTTGGCTCTTTGAAGTATGCTGCAAACCACTCGCCTTATGTCTTAGCCCTTAACACTGAATAGATAAGCATGCAGCAAATATTGGATTTGCATGTTGTTGAGATGTGGTTAACAAACTGTAGCAAAAGAGGCTTAATTGCCAGCGCTGCCTGCATAAGTATTTCACATGTATTCCCGTGAATATTTAGAATGACATTTCATTGTCTATTAATGAAATAAAAGCCAAACAATGCTGCCAGCATCCAGGCTTTGTGGAAGCTATCCCACTGGAAGCCACTCGTGAGTCATGAGCACCTCTGATGTCATCCAAGCTTCATTAGCGGGGCAAAGAGAAGCCAACACAGATGCTGTTCACTTAGATGGCCTCTGCTGCACCTGTCCCTACCGTATGTTAAGAGCTTTGACTATTCCAAAGCAGGCTAAACAATGAGAGTGGGTCAAAATGACCTGCCAAAGCAAGTGTGTGGCAGTGCCACCTGTGTCTCAGTGGGTATTAGCTTCATCCCTCTCTTACACTGATAACAAATTCTTTTTTCTCCTGGTTGAAAAAAAAGGATCTGTCAGTTGTTGGCAGGCTGGAGGTCTCCAAAGAACCAAGCCTTCCAAATATCCACCTGCTTTTATCATGAGATGCTGACAAGCCATTGACACATCCTAGACTTCATGCATTAGGTTTGCATATTGTTAATTTTACGCTCTTGCTCTCTAAGGCTTCTTTCATTTGTTTGACAAAAGTAAGTATCGAAAAACACTTTTTTACTTACTGAAATAGATGAGAGTGTGTCTATGTACCAAAAGGCCTTTCCAATTATCGCCCCTTTCATTGACAGCCCTCATACTTTTTGGCAACAGGGAATCTCCATGCTTCACATTTTAGCCACAGGGATAATTGAAATTACCTTAACTCCCCAAATGACACATACGTTTTCCCAAAAGTGAGCAGCAGCTCAAGTTAGTTGAGGTTTTTAGGGCATTATTTTCAATAAAAGAAGCGAGCAGGCCAAACCAACGTCCAAGTCAATCCTTGTTCACACACAGGAATATTACTAAAACGGAGAAGATCTTGTGAAGGTTATGATGTCTCGAGCTGACTCAAATAAGAGTGGCAAGGTATGGAGCTGAGCGCACAGAAAGGTCTTCTATTTGACTCCTTTATCAATTGCAGGATTTCAGCATATACACACGATCATAAACTTGTGGTATTTTTGGCAAAATGAACTCGAGCTACGTCACGAGAAAAAGGAAAAACACCTACTTAGAGCACATTCAGTGTTACACATTCACTGAGCACTCACAATGCGGGATATCTGAAACACACCTAACTTGCAATTAGCAAGTTTTGAACTTGAGCAAAATTTGTTTCAGAACAATTAAGACTGCTTTAGATCGGAAAAGCCACTACTTTTGGTGACACATGTTCACTACTTGAGTGGGACAGCGGCTTTAAGGTTCAGCACCTGCAGATTTTTTTTTTTTTTTCCAATATTATTTTAGAAATGTTTGTAGAGTTCTTTAGTGCAGTAGGGGGATACCCAACCCAATTCCAGTTTTTCATGTAAAATATATATTAGAGGTTCATCAGGTTTTTTGGAAGTTTTTTCTTATCTTTTGTTTTTTTTTTTTAATTTTTAAAACAAAATACTAAAGTAAATGATTGTTAGTTTGACATTTGACCAGACAGTTTGTCTATTGTTTTAACTCAGTTTAGAACCGGATCACATTTCAAAGCACATCATGAAACACTCTTGGCTTTCCTGAGGATTCACAAACAAATAAAGTTACATTTGTTGAGCAAACTGAAAAATAAGCTCAATACACACTGTACAGTATATACTGTAAACAGTGTAATGTTGGCTTTTTATCGGTAACTGCACCGTGTTCACCAACAAGCTCCTTGGAATTTTGTGGTTACAGCTGTCTGCTGTGCTGTGTGAGACCGGACCGTGAAACAGCAAAGTCCCAAGTTTGGGTTGCACAGCTGAACAGCAATTGAACTTTTAAAACAGACCAAACAAAACAAGCTGTGTGAAGTGTTGAGGGACAGTTGTTTCATCATCTTAACTTTTATCTGCTCATTCATCTCTGCCTAATTTGAACCGCCATAAACAACATGGAATTCCTGCCTGCAGAGCATAAGCCTGGCTTTTAACTAAAACTAATAAAAGCTTTTGAAGAATATACCAAGATAAGCAGCCTTGACTTTCTTCAGCTCCCCACACACAGATTACTGAGTTGTCCTTTAAGAGTCGTCGAACAATGAGTAGCCAATGGGAATGAATGTTTGGGCCTTTTGTGAGCTTACTGAGACTGATGCAGTGTAATATGCTTATTTTGCACGCAAACACTTTCTATGCAAATAGACTTTGAGGCGTAGGTGTTAAAGCAATTAGTTGGCTAGGACATTGGAATATAATTGTTTTTTTTTTCTTATTTTCCTAAATTGAAACATACAAAGCCATTTCCAACTGCAGTGTATGTACAGATGGCGCTGATTGTTCTGCATAATGAACTACATAACAGAAGTTTACTGAGATCATTTTAGGCTGCACCCTCATGCCTTTTTCACCAGTCGTCTCTTTCTCTGTGTTTCAAGGTTTTTTTTGTTGTTGTTGTTTATAACATTGAGTGAAACAAGGTCAGAACCCAGGATACTGCAGGGGGAGAGCATGTAAAGTGAGATGAGAAGAGGCGGAGTGTTTTTGATGGATGCCTGGCAGCTTGACAGTGAAGCATCCTTGCAAACTGTTGGCCTCTTAGTGGTGTGCGCTGCTCTTTTTATGGAGCAGTGGAAGATGGTGCTGTGTGCCAGATGGCATCAATGGGAAGTGTTCATTTGAAATTTCCAATACAGTGGGGTATAACATTTCCTTTCTTTCCTTTTATTTCCTAAATCAATACTCAGGCTTCACTTCCAGTTTATGTCCTCCTCTCAAATATCATTCCTATTAAAAATCATTTGAACTGCCATTAATCTGTTCCAGTCACTGAAAATCGCCAACAAATTTTATTGTTCCTTGATATTAAACATAGCATCATTTTTTATTATTATTTTACTATTGTACTTTAAAAAAAAAACAGACAGCAATAGCATAATTCTTAAACGCCCCTGTCCTATAGTGAATGACAACTAATAGAATAGCAAAATGATGTTGACACACGTTGCAGACTGATGACCGTGTTATTTTCAGGCACAGTCATCTACCCCGATGTTTCTATGTCTAATGCTAGCTACATGGCATAGTCTAAGTCGTCTGGCTCCTTTCAGTGGAGAAAAGTGCCACACTTTGGGAGCAGCTGCTGTACCAAAGAACACGGGGATTGGGATTTCCCATTGAAAACAATTCCCTGTCATTTTGATTCATTATTCAATTTGTGTGCTGTTTTATTGTGGTTGTCAGCGTTTTTGTTGGCGCGTACTTAATTTCTTGTCGCTGCTTGTTTTTTTGTTTTGTTTTCTTGTTTGTTGTTTTTTTGGGGGTTGTAGTTTTTTAGATGTCTCTCCACAAAAGCTAACGGAAGGAGCCATTGTTAGCTCCGGAAAGTGACGGCAGTGAATACGACAGTTTGACAGCTCTCATTAGCGTATTAGACACAAACAGAGGCACAGATGCTCCCGGTCAGTCCATGGTCAGCCTGGAGCTTTGCATAAGGGCCTACTGACAGGTGGCTTTGTGGCCCTGTCTCATGGTTGACAGCGTGGTAAAGCAGGAGCTCATTTTCAAGGGACTACTGGGATGAACAAATACAGAAGATGTTTCGCACACAGTAAGGACACATAAACTCTCATTATATGCAGTAAATTAACGCAAGACCAAATTACAAAAAAATAAGATTATATTGTGGCGAGGCGAAGAAACCACACGTTGCTGTGCTAGTGGAGATCTTTACTCTTCGCATGCCATCACAAAACTGATACAACAAAGTCCAAAACAGCAAAGACAAAGCCAACAGGTTCAAAGCATCAAAGGATCATAGAGACATGCCTACTGGGTGAGAGACATGGTCCTAGTGTCCGCCACAATATTGTTGGTAAATAGTTGCTATATTCTGTTACTCTTTTCTATTTTTTTTTTTAACCTAAGATTGGTCAATTACATCTAACATCAAAGCAATCTCTCTTCCTGGCTTTGTTATGTTTTGGCTGGTGTTGGGTTTCTGTTTTTCCTTTCATGTACTAGGTTTAAGTTATATTTGTTCTTAGTTGTTGGTGTTTTTCTTATTCCCTGTGTCCAGTATTGTAGTGGAGCCAAATTTTCAGAAAGCATTTCGTATATCCACTTCTAACCTCCCCTGATGCACACCTTTCAGTAATATCTAACTGCTACATAGGATTTTTTCCCTCAAGGCTGGCGAAGCCATGACCCACTCTCCTCTCTCTCTAATTGCTGGTACTCTCTGGTCAACTTTTGGCATGGTGACCGACGAGTCAATTGAAAGCAGAATAGAGGTAACGCGTAAAGATACCACTTTAGTTTGAGTGGGAGCAGCGACAAACACCGTCGAACAAACAAGCGGCAGTGAGCTGATGAAAAATTAACTGAGGTCCGTTTTAAGGTAGTTTCCAAATGAAACATGGTTTTAAACTACAGGCATTATGGCTGCACATTTAGAGATGAGATGTTGTAGCCAATAGTTTAACAGTGCGAGTCAACGAAATGCAGGCTAGATGCCATGAGAGCAGCCGAACCACGATTTCTACCCCGCAACGCTGTCTGTTTAGATGTATGGCCACTGAAATGACTGAGCTGGATTCCTCAGTATGCTGTATGGCTGAGGCTCCGCTAATGCTCAATGAAATTGATTATGTCAATGTCTATGAGGCGTGTTTATCACATGCTACTTAGCCTTTGCTAACCAGTCAGAGAGAGAGAGAGAGAGAGAGAGAGAGAACCAGCCTGGCTACAGTTCTATAAATTGAAACTATCTCATGTTGATCTAGTTTAATTTTATAGTAGCTCAGTGATTGGTTGATGTAAGTTTAAACACAAACATGTGACAACTAGTTTGAGATTCAGTCTAAATCAAAATTGAGGTCTAATCAGACTTTCCCTTTTGTATATGCACAGATAGTAATGAAAAGAAATCGGAACATATTTGACATTTTTTTTCATAAAGAGGCCCAAATCAGGCCAAGGCAGATAGACCCCAGCCCTGAAAGTGGAAGAAGATATTATAGACAAGACAGAACCAAGCCCAAAAAGCAGCAATGCAGGCAGCTTCCAACCGAGAGCTAGCCAAGGAAGACAATATGACAAGGACCAAGGTTTCCATCGCCAGGTCAGAACATACAGAAGCAGAAAATTACATCTCCAGTTTATTGAAAAGTGAAGTCTCACACTGTAACAAAAAGGGATTTTGACGGATAAAGGCTAATATTAAATGTTGATTTTTCTTGAAACAGTAGATTTCTGTGATTATTATTATTTTTTTATATTATTATTTTATTATAATATATAATAATAATCAATATATTTTTGTCTATAGCCTATCCAGGTTTTTTTTTTCTTTTTATGAAGCTACTATTAACATTTCAGACATATTTTTTTCTTAAATGTGTTGTTTTATGTTCCATAAATCCTCCCAAGTATTGTCAGTCACATTGATCTTCAGGTTTTAACTCAAAGGTGAATGTGAATGAAAAAGCACACCTTTTGGGAAACTTGCGAGTTTTCTTAACATCAACTTGTGAGTTTTCTTGACATCATTCATACTTTGATGAGATAAATATCATCATTGCGACCACTTGCACAATCAAATGTGTTTTACTTCAAGATGTATGTCTAAAATATTGCTAAAAAATCTCCTGTAACAACTAAAACATGAGAGCAGCAGCACATATCACCGTTCTACAAACCACAGGATGGATGGACTGACAGACATACTGTCATGATTTTGTGGCCGGTCTTTGATAAAAATCTAAGCACACAAAGTAAAGCCAAGAAATATTGTCAAGGTGCTCTGCTCCAGTGGTTCCCTATAGAGAGAATTTTTTTTGTCCATAGTGTAGCTACTGTCATTTGTCACAGTACAGAGATCAGAAGTTCGCGTTTCACTTTCACACTACTAGTTGAAAAAAAGGAATGCTGGAGGGTCCAATGTTTTGTAAAACTGAATGAAAAATTACTTTATTTTCCATCATACCTTTTGAAGTTTTTGCAAGCCTTAAGGGTGAGGCAGAATGGGTCTAACATGTAATAGAGTCAATCGGAAGACTGTGAAGTAGTTTGACGGAAAAAGTGGGACAGTTTTAAAAAGAAAGAGGGTGAAGTCTGAGTGAGCGAACTATGTTTTAAGTTTTTGTGCCACAGAACTGTCTTGTGAATCGTATGCGTTGTATAACGCTTATGTTCTAAACGAGTCAGCATGACCAAATGCTTTGGCAAGTCTGTTTCTTTTAATTTCTACAAAAGAGACTTTATTTAGAGTTTTCTAAGTTTTTGTTTTTTTTTCATGTTGAAAGCATGGTCCATAAGGCTTATTACAAAACAAACAACAAAAAGCTTGTTTTCTTGACCTTCTCCTCAAAGCATGTTCAAACCTCTTTTGGTTGTTTCGGTGCTTATTTTGTCATGGAACCCAATATTTTGTGGGGCTTGAAAAAGCATTCAAATTTCTCCAAAACAGCTGGCAGTGGCAAATAAGAAACTCTGCTTTTGAAAATGGCTGGCATTAAAAGCGTTAGAGGACGTCTGGCACAGAAATGTGCTCCTATATGTGTCCAAATACTTTTGTACAACTGAAAACACATACTGTATATTCAATAGAACGCAACATGAATCTGGTACACTTATGGAGTTAAAATAAAATGCAGTAATCGGTGTCCATGGCCTTTCTGAAGGTGAGTTATTGTGATGACTGTCAAGGCAATGAAACTTGTCAGACTGAGCCCCGCTGAAATAACATCGTGCGTTGGAGGACTGCTCAGGACATGAACCTAAATGGAGGTGAGGAGTTCTGCTATTTTAAGAAACCTAACCCAGAATATAAAAGGGCATCGCATTGGCCTTCCCAAGAGGGCTCGGTCAGCTGCAGTTCCCCCCATTAATCCACAATGAAGACGAATGTCAAATCACAGTGCAGCGTGCATGCAACCAACTCCCGTGGTGATTTCGCTGCTGGCTGTGAATGTATCGGTGCTCCTAGGTCTAAATTTTGCATGCTTATTCCATCATATTTCTGTTGGAATCCCTTCATAAATGCCTTAAGTATCGGAAAAGACTTTGACCTACCAAAGAAAGCAAAGCCTCGAAGCAGTTAGACAGTGCATTTATGTTGTTTTTTGGCTCAATCTATGCAACCGCACATGAATAATTCACTTTTTGTTCCTTGAGACATTGTAATTGTCTAAGTCAGTAGAAATTATGCACAACGCCTCAAACCCAGGTGCAAAATGAACTGCCCTCGCTATTGTCCTCATTGATTATCATTATCCATCGCGCTGTTTGAGAGACGTTGTTTACCTTGGCAGTTCGACCTGATATTTATCATGGCCACTGTCTGAATAGTAAATACCAACGACCGTAAAATACGGTATATTTCGGATTTGGATTTTATTATTGGATCTGGAAATATCAATTTTTTTCTAATGACTGTGTGAATCAAACTAGTAATTTTACTTGCAACCCACTAAATCATTATGCAGTGTGGATGCCTCATTATAGGCTTGTTTACAGATGTGGCAGAATCAAGGTAATGTCAGCTCAATGCTAATTGGTTGTCCTAAATCACGACCGAGATTATTATTTCACGTGACAGCTTTGTTTGTTTTTTGCATTCCATATTGTTTGACCCACAAGACCACCGACAAAGCACACAGTGCAATACAGCATACAAATCCAACAAAACTAAACAATACAATTCAAACTGAATGACTTATATATACAGAAACACTTAATTCAAATATTATCTCAATTTTAAGCAGCTGATGATAAAACTGTTATTTATTTAAGCACTGGGAATAATAGAGAGCAGAAAAAAATGTGTGAAGACGAGGAAGAAAAAAAGATTTTTGACCTTGTTTAGGCCATCACTTGTTGGATGGGTGGCTTGTAAGGTGAATGAAAAACTTTACCTCAAATCAGCTTCTTATTTTTTATTACCCCATTTAAATCCACGTTCAAGACAAGATTTGTACTGTACTTTTTTTCTGAAAACAACTTATCTATCAACCTTTCAGAAAAATAAACTTAGAAGGGAAACTGAATGCAGCCAATTTATGGCATTATTAGATAGGAGTGATACAATATTAATGAATAATTCAACCTTCAATTTCATATAATGTACTTCAAAAACATCCGAGTCTGTTATGCATATTTGAAAGAGGAGGTAAAATACCTTGAATTAAAAAAAAAATGGTATTGAGAGGGAAATCTAAACAATTGAGAGTACAGCTACCAAGTTTTGTGAAGAAAATCATACATACAATTACACAGCACGGATGCACAAAATGTTTTCCCTAATTCTTATGCAAGCCCTCACTTTTCCGAAAACAGCACAGACAATTACTTATTGACTATTTGTTGTGTAGCTTCAACTTCATCATGACTTTTAAATGTGTGTTCATTTTTGACATTATTGATAATAATAAACAGCCAACTGCAATCATGGCTTCCTTTGATTTAGCTTGTAGCATGAAATGTGGCGGCGTGTGTTCTAGTGCTGACATCAAAGCCATGTGCGTGTGCCATCATGATGAAATGGTTTACAGAACTGAACCGGCGTCCTTTGGGGTTAGCCTGAGTGAGTCACATGGTGAGAGGTATCATCCTAAATGTAGTCAAATGACCATCCTGACAGTTAATTGTAAAATATAACATGTTTGCGGCAACAGCACACATTTTAATGTTAGAATTCCATCCCCGCATTGTTATTTGTGATGTCCTTGAGGATGTTTCTATCAACTGCAAAGTGAGCAGCAGCCTTTCATAAATTTCTTGTGACGTTTAACTCCATTGCTACAGTGTAAAAAAGAACAAAAAGCAGTTTTTTAATGGCATGCAAAATGTACTATTTAAAGAAATGGCTGATGGATATCAAATCATTAACTTTTGGCCAATATGACTGAAATTTTATCAGCATATTGCTTCTATTTAATATGCTTCAAAATGAGCTTTGATTCAAACTTATTGTATGAGTTAATGAAGATTTGGCTTTATTCAATGACAAGAGTCAGAGAGGCTGTCTCAATGAAAATCTCTCAATTGACAGAAAGGCACCGATTATGATTTTTTGCTAATAAGCATTCTATCTTGTCACTATCGCAAAGCAGCAACAGTAACATCTGGAAGGACTCACTTTGGAGGTGGAGACCAGGCTGGTTGCTGAAGAGATGCTCGATAACTTGCTGGACTTACTTTTGAGCAAGGTAACTCGTGTGTATATATGCATGTGGTACAAAAATAATAATATAAAGACAGAATGTTTTTTTTGTCTATAATTTTTTTCTATAATTATGTCCTAACATCTAAATCAAAGAATCAAGGAACAGAAATGTTGTGGTATGTCATGTTTTTTTAATCACTTATTTAAATCATTAGTGGTTAAACCACAGCACATCAATACATTATTTTGTCATGAATCGATTGAAAAGAAACACATATTTTTTTTAAATAAATCCCCAACTAATGCCTTAAATAGTATTGCGCCAAGTGAAAATGATTTTTCAGGAGCATGACGTAGAAAGAAAATAAAAACAACTTACTTTTAAAGCACCTACATGGTTTTCTCGAGACAAATCATAATCTAAATGTAAACCCATCAAAAAAGTCAAGCTGTTTCTCATGCGGGGGTGGCATTAACCTTTCTGTCATCACTGTTGGAGTCTAGCTTCAAACAGAAGAAAATGGAACAGCGCAACAGGTTTTGGGCGGGATGTGCAGTCTGCAACTAGACTGCTGTTGAGGTGCCCCTTTTGGATTTTTTTTCGTCGTTGTTATAAATAAAATAGTTCATGAAATAATTGTGCCACAGGTGTGTGCACGTTGCCCACCAGAGGTCAGTATAGCCTCTGTATGCTCAAAGAAATCACAATTGCTTGGTAAGCTACAGTCATACGTCGTTTTTTCACATTGAATTAAGATATTCCTGTGAATGTTGTTATATTGTCTGATCATGTTGTCCATTGGTTAAAGGGTTATAATTGGAGCTGTGCGATGATATCAATATATCGATACATTGCAATACGAAGTGACGCAGTATGCGTACCGCAATATGACATTCAGTTTCCAATATATCGCACATCAAATTTTGAAAATCCTTATTGTTGTAATTTTTTTGCAATATTCCATTATCACGAAGTATTTGATCAATAAATTATAACTATCAATTTCCACTTGGCTTTCTTCGTCTTTCTTCCTCACCAACATAACATGAGAATTTCGCATTCTGCTTTGCATCTCCACTCCGCTGTGCTGCTCCGCACCAACAACTCCGCACACTCCCACCCAATGCATGCGTGTCATATTTATATGTATGTATATGCGGGACATATTTTTCAAGTCCTTCGTAAAGCTGGCTGACCGCGACGCAACGGCGCACAGGGCAGCGCGGCAGATACACAAGATGTGGAACCGCTCTTATTTATTAACATGGAGACTCAACGCAACGGAGTGGAGGCGCAATGCAATATGTGGAATCCCCATGTAAGAAACCTCACAGATCTGACACATTCCATTTAGGGTTTGGAAACAAAAATGACTGACCATTGACCAAGACAAATTTGTGTGCAATAAGAGGACAAAATCACCCACAAGATGTGGAACCGCTCTCATTCATTAACACGGAGACTCAACACATCGCAATATGTGGAATCCCCTTGTAAGAGACCTCACAGATCTGGCACATTCCGCTTATGGTTTGGGAGCTGGGCACTGATCAGGACAAATTTGTGCGCAATAAGAGAACAAAATCACCCATCTGCATACATCTCGGCCTTAAAATATAAAATGAAAACGGACAACAGGATCATGATAGTTGCCGGTGATTTCATTGCCAGCATATGTGTATATTCAAGCGGTGAAGGACCGATTAATCAACGGAAATGTCTGTGAGGCGGACATGTTAACCACTGCTCCACCACTGGGGACATATTAACACAGTCAAGGTCATGTTTGAAATAAAAATCTAGACATGCTGCTATTTTTGAAATGTTTAATGTGTAGATAAGATGTAAAAAATGTGTGGCTTCTGAAACAGACTAATACATAGAATTTTTCTATTCTATTGAAATGTTTCCAGTTTTTCAGTCATTGTTAATACGTCTTTGCTGTATCTCAATATATCACAATACGATTTGAAGACACAATACCCAGCAGTACAATACGTACCATGAAATCAATTATAATTTAATTTGCCTGTCCATTCCATTTTGCTTTGAGTGTTAGCATCGAGATAGAAAGCGCTCATCAGACAGTTATGCTTTGAATACTGTACATACACAGTAAATAATACATGTTGGCCACCAGAGGTCAGTATTATATTCAGCTGCACGAAGTGCTCTGTAAAATGCAGTTGTCATTTTTCACAGCTGACAGTTACAATATGACAGGGAATATTTGTGTTGTCCGTGTGTTCAAATATTGGCTGGTTATTAGTTAAAAGGATATAACATCACAAAATCAATGTTAATTTTGCTATGCTGCCTTTGGCATCTTTATTTCAGTGTCAGGCTGTTAGCATCAAGATACCGAATATTTGTCAAAGTTATGGTGCGTTTCATTACATGTGTAGTTACTATGCTTGATGAATGTATGGGTATTATTTTAGAGTCTAGTTTGTATTGTTTAAACCTTTGTTATAGTTTTATGGGGGGGGGGGGGGGGGGGTCTCAGTAGTCTTGCGTTTTAAATTGTGTTCGTAATTATGTACGGCATCTTATTTTTGTGATTTGAAATACTCCCTAAATAACAGTGTATTTGTGTCGTTTTTGGCTCTACCAATGCAATCACATATGAACAACTCCCTTTCTGCGTATTGAGACATTGCAATTGCCTCAGTCAAGTCCCGTTAATGGCAATTGTACACAACACCTTAAACCCACGTGCAAAATGAACTGCCCACATGATTGTCCTCATTGATTATCATTATCCATCTCAATGTTTGAATTAGGTTGTTTACCTTGGCAGTCTGAAAAGTAAATGTCAACTACCATAAAATACAGTATATTTATAGAATCTGGTGATATCGTTTTGTTTCCTAATGACTGTGCAAATCAAACTAGTAATTTTACATGCACTGTGATTATAAACACAGCCCACAAAATCATTATGCACCGTGGATGCCTCATTATAGGCTTGTTTACAAATGTGCCTGAATCAAGGTAATGTCAGCTTAATGGTATTGTTTGTCCTAAATGATGACAAGGTTATTACTTCATATCACTGCCATTATTTATTTTGTTTGACCTACATGACCACTGACAAAGTTCATACATAGTGCAAGAGAGCATACAAATCCAACAAAACTATCCATCCATTTTCTGGAGCCGCTTATCCTCACAAGGGTGGTAGGCTTGCTAGTGCCTGTACCAGCTTACTTTGGGCAGTGGGCGGGGGACACCCTGGACTGGTTGCCATCCAAGCTCAGGGCACATAGAGATGAAAAACCAATCATGCACCCAATCACATCTAAGGACAATTTTAGTATGTCCAATACACCTGCCATACATGTTTTTGGAGGTTGGAAGGAAGCCTGAGTACCCAGAGAGAACCCCAGTAGGCTCAGGGAGGACATGCAAACTCCACAAAGGAAGGCCGGGGCAAGGTAGATTTGAACTCGGGTCTCTGAACTGTGAGGCGGATGTGCTAACCTCTGCTCCACCTAGCCTCCCTTCAACCACTAAACACTAAAATTTAAACTGAATGGCTTATTTATACAAATGAAGTTAAATTCAAATAACTGTTTCTAAAGCAATTTTTAGTACAACATTTATTTATTAAAGCACTGGGAATAATTGACCACAAAAATGTCAGAAGACCAGGAAAATAAAAGGTTTTTGACATTGTTTGGGCCATCACTTGTGGTATGGATGGCTTCCAGGAATAAATGAAAACTTTACCTCAAAACAGCTGTTTACCTTTTATAGCCCCATTTAAACCCACGTTCAAGACAATACTCCTCCATCATACTGTATATTTTCGATTATGAGATCAAATTTTAAAAAGGGAGCAATCCAGCAACCTTTCAAAAAAATAAACATTGAAGCAGGATGCAGCCAATTTTAGGCATTATTATTTAGGAATGGTACAATATAAATAAATTCATTAGGCAAGCTTCACATCAATTACTTTTTCAATTTTATATAATGTACTTCAAAAGTATATGGGCCACCTATGAATATTTAAAAGAGAAGGCAAAAATTCATTCAATTAAAATGGGAGTAGAGAAGCATATCCAAACAATCCAGAGTACAGACACCAAGTGTTGTTAAGAAAATCATACACACTATTACGCAACATAGATGCACAAAATGTTTTCCCTCATCCTTACGCATGCAAACCCTCACTGTACAGAAAACACCACAGACAATTATACACCATTAAAAGATAGCCGTTTGACAACATGTACTGTAGTACAGGTTCAACCTAAAACTTATGACCTTTAAAATTGTATGACATTATTAGTAGTATTAAACAGCCATCTAACTGTCTAATTTTTTGTATTGTTTGGACCTCCGTTGTAGTTTTATTGTTTGTTTGTTTTTTCTCAGCAGTCTTGTTTTTTTTTTTGTATTTATGTTGGTACATTACATTGTTTGAGCTACTTTGACGTGCTCAATGAATAAAACTGAGCTGACGGTTGATTAAAAATACAATGTGCAATTCTCTGTTTTATTATTAGCATTCCAGTCGACTTCGACTGGGAGCAGTGATAAACAGGTGGAAGCAAGCATTTCACCGGGCTCTTTTCTTTATATTTATTTATTTATTTATTTTACTTTGTTCCGGACTGATGCTGGTATTTTTTGCTCGCAACTCAAGTAAGTATCAATGTTTTTGTTTTGTTTTTTCCAATCGCAGGTACTCAAAGGGAAGAACCTATATCCTTCTATCTTTCTACTACATTTCCCATGAGTTGCAGTGTTTCCCAGCATTCTTTGCGGCACGCAAGCGCTCTCGATCTCCCACAGAAAGAAGGTCGCGGTTACCGGTGTAGCGAAAACAATTCTTCACCATGTTTGGACAAGCTGTGAGGCGATTCACAACGTCTGCTGTTCGTTCTTCGCATTATGCCGAAGGACCGGGAAAGGTAAAAAAATAATCACATGTTCAAAGCAGTAGTAGATTATTCATTGTAGTCCTTTTTAAGTCGCGGCCTGGTGTTATGTTCAAGCCATAGTAGTTAAGGTAACCTGGAGGTCACACCAGCAACTTCTCAACTTTATGGTTACGGTGTTTCTTATAACCAAATAAACTACAACATATCTCGTAAATAACTATTGCTGTCCGTTCAAGTCGTAACGTAATATCCTAAGTCATCATGGAAGCGGTAAACGATTGATCTTGACAGCATTTAGCTTAGCATTAGCTTCGTGGCCAACCCGGTTTGTCGTTTGGCACAGTCTACTGATAATGTCATTCTCATAGAGTAGGCTCAACAATCCCTTTTGGAAACGTTATTCCATGCGTGCTATGTGGTCTATATAACTAATCACTACAATAATTAGCTCACTTTGCAATCGCGAACTGTGCAGCAAAGGACATGCCTATCCCCCTAGTTGTAACCTAAGTAGTTTGCAGTACAGATATTTATTGCCGTTTATTTTTTTAACCGAGTAAGATTTGCTATTTTTTTTTTTTTTGTCGACTCAGCTTAATATCCAAATGTATGATGTATTTAGTCCATGTGTGTCATTCATTGCCAACATGTGAATTGACTTCTAATACACTTGTGTTTTTATAGAACCTTCCATTTTCAGTGGACAACAAGTGGCGCCTCCTGGGCATGATGGTGGTGTTCTTTGGCAGCGGCTTTGCATTCCCCTTTCTTGTGGTCAGACATCAGATCCTGAAAAAGTAAACTGCCTTCCCAGGTATTTATTATCATCAATTATTCTTTTTATGAAATCATTGTTTTCTTTGAGCTGGTTGTGAGCTCACAAATTTTTAAAAAGTGCATCAAAACCCTATTTATTTCCACGTAAGCTCATGTTGTTGTTTTTTTCTTCTTCTTTTTGCAGGCCATCAGCAGGAACATATTTCATCAGACTTCTATATGTGTAGAACAGTGGAGCTCTCTTAAGTCTTTGTAAATAAAATTCCATCAAATATGACCAGTGTTGGGTGACTTATTACTTTTTGCTGTCATTTCAAAGTAATTACTTAAATTACAATATTACTGTATTTGAAATGTAATGCATTTCACTGCTATTGCATTACTTTTATATTACTCTCATCACCATAACTGGAAATATGCATTTGCCAATCTAAATGTACTATAGCTCATTAAGCTCATTACACATTCAGTCAAAGGTACAAATACTTAAATATGTATTGTATTGTAATCTGTTAAAGACAAGATACCATTTTTTTTATTTTTTATTTTAATCGCTTTATTAGCTTCTCAGCATAGTGATGCATTGTTTATGATTTAGGCAGAAACCGTTCAGTTCAAAAACATTTCACAATGTCAGTGTTAATTTTGTAATCAAATTCAAGTTCAGTTGGCTAGGTTAGGGACAGATGTTTAAAAAAATAGATGGTTTCAGTGTGGCTAACGTTAGCAGCTCGCCAACATCATTGTTAAGGTGTTTCTAACGTACTTTTTAACATGAGTTTTATATGATTCATCTGATACCCATTGTAGACTCTTTTAATAGCAATTGTACAGTGAATATTAGGGTTAGTTTAGCTTGCTAATTGCGACAGGGATCTTGCTGACAAGGCACCTTGTTCAGATGCCTCCTGGATCCCTCACTGGTGAGGTGTTCTGGGCATGATCCACCAGGAGAAGGCCCTGGGCACAACCCCAGGACATGCTGGTGAGACTATGTTTCTCATTTAGCCTGGGGATCCTCCCAAAAGAACTGGTTGAAGTGGCTGGGGAAAAAGGAAGTATGGTTTTCCATGTTGAAGCTGCTGCCCTCATGATCCGAACTGGATGGATGGATTAATAAGTGTTTGCATTTTTTTCACTTACCTTATCAATCAAATCAAAACCTACACAAACAAGGAAAATTCTCCTTTTCCACACAGGTCCACTGCAACAGTGGATGATACTTGCGAAATGATTTTAATTTAGCCTGCCAAACCATTGACCCACTTCCTTAAACATGCCACATTTTGCCCCATCACTATACAAAATATACACTTCACATTTAAGCTAGACTACTTGGGGCATTGGATCACGCTTTAAATCCTATGATTCTAACCTTTCTATATTCCGCTCTTAAAATGGTAATTACGCATGAGATCTTTGACAGACTGCCAGCCCTTATACGATGACATTAAATCATTTGTTTTTAACTCATGTAGGAATTGTTCTCATTTCCTTGACCTGATGCCACTTTTCACAAAGGCAAAAGGTGATATTTTTAAAATAGGACACGGCTGTTGTGTCCTGTGTGGTTTAAGCAAATATGTGAGTGCAGAAAAAGATCTTAAGTGTTAAAGATTTCATTGTTGCTGTTTGTAACAGCACAACCGTCTCATAGTTTGCTCGTCTGTCTCTTCTGAGGTTCATGATATGGATATGGATGTGCCTGTCCTGGTACGTTCCTGGGTTTATTTTTTCCACATTCGGAAAGCATGCAAGTTAGGTTAAGTCGCCTTTCTAAACCGCATATGAAGAATTTTTTTGTTGCCTTCACCGCTCTCTGTGATGTGATCTTTTGTCTATAGACTGCCAGTATACAGTTAATTTGCCTCCAAACTTCATGCACTTCGTTATCTTTTGACCTAGAATCTGCATTAATCAAGTACTGCTCCAAACTACCTTTAAACATTAAAAACGTAAGCCGTGTTGGGAATTTTAGTCTGCTTGCCTCATGATGGCTAAGGCTCAATTTAGTTGAACTCCTAGTAACTTATTTCCATTCTATTAACCTTGCGCTCATGGCGATAATTATCCAAGGACAAAATATTCAAACGGTAGGCGGTAATGTGAAATTTTTGTTCAGCGTGCACTGTGCCCGAGCTGGCACAACCACACGAGACAGCCCGCGTGAAAAACAAGCTGACAGACCTTTTAGTGTCTCACAAACACATCCGTAATAGTGACTTGTAAGCCTGCCAGGTACTTGTACGTGTGTCTGCAATATGTCATTTTTTATTTTGCGCGGATTTTTGGCTCTAATTAAATATCACACATGTAATGGGGTCAACAAGTAGAGAACGTTTTCCATGTTTCGCTTAGAATAGATTGTCCTTTGTGTATAGCTCAAGGGGAGAGAGGATGTGGTCTTAATGTACATCGTTGCAGCATTCTAAACCTCCAAAGACTTTTAACTTACGGCCATATTTAACTCTTGTAGCAACCTTTAATTTTTCCTGTCTCCACACGTGAGGAAACAACATCAGCGTCTCATGAGAAATTGTCAACACTGCATAATGCATGACATTGAAATTCTGTTCTGTGATCTTGCCATATCTTTCTCTGCTTATACAGACGACAGCGCTGAGCCCGTCGCCGCCGCAGTCGCCAACAACAATCTCTTTTCAGAATGTTCCCTCATATCAGCCTGTAATGAGCCATCCTTCATGTCGCTCATTCTTTTTGCAGACACCTCTTAAGAGCTCTCGAGGCATCAGAGACAAATACGTGTCTCAGAAGTGATGTTTCATACCGGCGCCCTCTTCTGAGTACTGCACAAGAGGCTGTGAATATGTGGCTTTTCACGATGCCATTTGTCAGACAAGAAACACGGCAGCGTGTAGATTTTTACCGTCCACTTTTGCAAAGATGAAATTTTGTTCTCCGGACTTTGACACTATAGTCTTTCACAGGTGAAAGACCAAAACTACCAGCAGCTATGCTTGTCTTCGCATTTTCTTTGGCATTTAACTCAATGTCCTCGATTGGCCGTAAGTACAATCGATCAGTTAAAGGAATAATTAACCTTTTAAAACGCATTGAATGGAAGCCAACTGATTTGCACACTGGTCACATGCACCTTGTTCAAGACTCAGGCTAAACCTTTACACTCCTGGAATTATCAATTTAAGTATCGGAGCTACATGGTGAACATAGCTACCCCCATTATATCTGATTTTTCTACCATTTTTCCATGCATTATTACCCGTCGGTTAAGTGAAAAGAAAATTCTAGCAGTGCCCCTGATTACATTTATTTTACTTTATTTTTTTAGGATATGTACGGATACCATGTTTAAAAACATAGCTTTTCTAAGTACGTAATTCTCCAGGTGTGTGTGTTTTTATTTGGAGACAATGGAACAGTTTATTGTTACATTACATTTACTGCCACGCAAATACATCAATGTTGCGATGTGAAAAACAAAAGATTGAACAACACTCATAGACATACCACAGGCACAGGCGTATTTAAAATTTTACCCTAGCTTACTTTTGATAGAATTCTTGTGCCATCATCAAATGTGTATTTATAATATATACATTATAGACATAGAGAAAATTCAGACCCCCCCCCAAGAATAACCTTGTGTTTCAATGCACCACAGTATTTGTGAACACAATCTTTTACAAAGTATTATTATCACTAGGTCATATGAGATTGAGACATTTACTAAAACATTGTAAAATTTTACGATGCAATATTTTGACCTAGTCACCCATTGTCGTGAAATTTATTGTATTTGACTGTGTTTAAGAGATTCAAAAGTGTTTCTATATTTGGACACCCGTTGCCTGAATACTGACACTGCATGTGGATTTGTGCCTCGAGAAAGTACAAATTTTGGATTAAATGGAGTGGAAAATCACATTATTTGGCCGTCTCGGAGAGAAAAGTGCACTCTTTGGGCATTTATGGTATAAATGTTTGATCTATTATCTACCATTAAGCTTGTGAGCAGGGCTTTTAAGAACCCTAGGTGATGCCCCACTCCATCAGTGTGGACAAATTAGACACAGTGGTGTTATCCGCTATATACGAAGGCCAAACTGCAGTGCATTTCAGGCGACTTAGCAAAAGTCCGTGCCAGAGGAGGGCATGTTGCAGCAGGGATTCCTATGCTCACAATAGCCCACATGACACATTTCAGCCAAGCTCGTCATATCTCCCCGCCATGGAGAAGCTGGGGGGAGGGGAAAGCAGAGTACCATACAGGAGGATGACACCAGCATGCCAAGTCTATTGCAGGAGTTTGTCATGGTACGTTCGGTATGCCTGTGTAAGGGAATATGCTGTTGTGCGTTTATGTCAATTTTGCCTGGCTACGCCAGCATTTGCATCTTCATTAAAGCACGTAAACACATTATTGTAATTGTTGTGCCGAATGCTTTGTATTCCAGGGCGTATAGCCTCTAATTAAAACAAAGTGTAGCCATTAAAGATCAATTCCATGCCAGTTTATAATCATTCAGAGATTGCTTAATGTCATGCAGGCTAATAAAATAAGTAGGTTAATCCTCATTAATGCAGCAACTAAAAAGGTAGGTCTTCACATGGTAATCTCTGTTGCAGCAATTACTTCGAGACTTTGTCCAAGTAGCTAAATGCTGTTTTATGTCTCCTCCCTGATAAGTCACCAAATTTGCAGCATCTGCGGCCATTTATTCCGGCCTCTGTGGAGTGTTCAATACTAGTCTCTTCCACATCACACACGTGGAATCTAATTATAGGACTCATTTGCACTTCAGAGCAGAATATACACAGCTTGGCTTGTAGCAGCCATCTTGTGGAAAGACTCAATATTTTACCATTCTTTTCCTCTCGTGCAGCTGGAACATTGAGAGTCTGTGATGTTTGTGACTGAAGGTATTATCATTGACATTAGTCTAAATGAAAATGGGTGTCTGATAAATACGCCACAGGTGAATTTTACTCTTATGTGTGGCTCAGATGAGCTCTAACAGGCAATTTGTTGTCATCTTGCACAGCAATCGAGCCAGTTGATTGTGTTGGTTTACGAAAGGACCGGCTGCCTTCTGCTTGGTGGAAGACAGCTGCAGTGTTGGAACAGCAGCCTCGCAAGACTCCTTCCGAGTTTCAAGGACACACTCAAGTTTCCTGCTAATCACATCCACTTTTCCGCTACTGTCTGTTTACCACGCTTGAGCTCAAAGATGCTGACTCATGGGGAAGTGAGGAACTGCCCAAGCAGAAAGATGAAGCTACCTGCACCTTCCACTTTGGCAGAGAAGCCTCAGCCATGCAGAAACTCACTTCACTGCCAAAGTACATCAAGATACTGCTTTGGAAAATGTGCCCTTGGTCACATAATGTTTCGTGGTCTGAATCAGTGGTTCTCAAACATTTTGGACAGTAAAATACTGTACTTACTGAGCTTAACCTTCTAGGTAGCATCATCATCTCCCAATATTCAAATAGAATAGCAATTAGGGCTAAGTGTACATCAAAAAATGTGATGTTTTAATCCATTTTGTTGTAAGTCACTGTAATTGTGTGTCCAGTTTGCTGAAACACAAGAAAACCAAATAACTTTGCTTGAAATTCTAATCTAGCACGATGTTGCTAAATTCAGCCACCAATCCATACATATATTTGCCTCTTTGCTTTATTAGCCCCGGGCTTCCATATCTAATTAAACCGAATATAAGTTCCTTTTTTATCAATCAACAGATTCAATTTGACAAGTATATTTGTTACCTTTCAGCCACAGTATACTGACGTTTACAATATAAAAATTGAAACTTGCATAACAAACTGGGTCAGTTTCCCCCAAACACTTTGCTGCCAATTATTTAGTCCAAAATAGCATTATAAAATAAAATGCCGCTATAGCTTTGCTGGCTTCATCGTTAGTTAGCAAGCGATTGTCGACACAAACCGCATTTTGACAAATTTCCAAATTATTACATTTTTACAAATACATTAAAACTGGTTGAATTGCTTGCTTTATTGAAGAGTCGAGAATATTTTCACAGTACAATATAAAATAAAATGAAATGAACACAAGTGCTTTTTTTTTTTTAATCTAGCAGTAAAGCAGTCCTTGGAAACCCATGTGTTACCATGCCGTAGTTGCAATATGTTGCGAATAATGGTGGGAGTCCGGTAGCCAAACAAACAACAGAGACGGGTGGGCGCACTGCAGAAATGTCTTCATTTATGGCCCTCATTCCCTATGCTCATTAAATTCAACTCAAGATGCTCCCTTTTCCTTTCAATTGCTCCTACACAGCCACGCACTGCAACGTGTTTCGTAATTGCACCGATCAGATGCAAAGAGACTATGCGTAAATCAATTGGTGGCTTGAATCTCGTCAATATAAATGCATAAATACACCGCATCACATTTACGACTGCATAATTTAAAGCATGGGGTAAAATAGTAGTTTATAAACCTCAAAGTATTGGAATTAAACTCATTCACTTATGGACGTTTATATTGGTCAGCTGGAAATCAACTGTCTCCTGACAAAAACTTGTCCATAAATGACGTCTTTTTTTTCTTTTCTTTGTTTTTAATAGGTAGGCATGGAAGAGAATCTCACCCAGTTTATCTGTAAAATTCATCTTTTGTAAAACACTGCAACAGATCCTTGAAGATGCCAGTATTTCACTGTGGATTTGAGAGCAGCACTTTTATTGAGTTGAAGATTAAGATTAGGGGGTAGGTAAATCTTATCTTATTTAAAATATTAAGAAGACAAATGTTATCACGTCAGACAAGATTAGGTACTTCACACTCAGAGTAAGCATAGCTATGGTACAAAAAGAGTATGTGTCACTTTAGTTTGTAATATATGTGAATGTATTCAGCATTGCTTAGTGAAAGAGTGGTCATTTCGATTGTTGTAATCATGTCAAATTATTCTTATATATCTCATTTTAATTATTCTTATAATCTAATTATACAACAAATATATAAGTCAATCACTGTTTCATTTCATAAAAACATATAGTTCTAATGAACATATCTGAACATAATTTTGGACAGACAGTCTATGGGAGTAAACTGGATGTGTGTTAAAAAAAAAAAAACCCACCAAGAAAGTGATGTTCTGTTTCCACACGTCTTGCATAGACTAGAAAAACCCAACAGTGAATGATATCATTTTCTCAAGTGAACCATCCCTTCAGACACTTTCAGATATGCTCGAACAGCATGCATGCAGTGTGCGAATGAGGTCTAACAATGTGAGGCCACACCAGATGGAGAGCGAGAATAAAAGGCAGAAAAACTGAACAGTTGTTATTGTTTTCACTGCCACACATTTCGTTTTACCGGCATTTAGAGAGAAAATATTTGAAGATTTTCCAGGAAGTGTCTGTCTGTCCAATGTTATGGCTCCCTCGTTACTGGAGCCCAGTGTTGTTGAGCTCAACGAGAGCTTGCTGCCACACACCTCCCGTTCACATCTGTGTTTGCCCATATTTAAGCCCCACAAACAGATGTACAAACACTGCTCAAGTACATCCACAAGCACGCCACTCAAACAGTTTGTGTTTTCTGTGCTGAAATAAACAGACTGGCAGCCCGCTATAATCTGTCACATATATGCCAAAGCTGTGTGTTTGTGCATTTCTGCATTATTGCATAAATTAAATAGACTCATTCAGTTGTTGTCAGCAATGCGCATTTGCCTGTGGTGCACAGGTGCCATATTGCAAAGGTGGCAAAACGACTTGCACTCTGCTCCTCAAGGGAGCGTTTGCAGTATTTAAAGTGCTCCCAAGGTTTGAAGATAAGGTCACTTCACCGCCCCAAATCTTTGACTAGTATGAATGCAGTTCTCAAATTCACAAAGAATTAAGCTCAAGCAATAATAGTTAAGTTAACATCAGGACTGTTCGCCAAGACTGCTGCATTGGTACCATGGTTTTTCATCATGGAGTATTACATAGCACAACATTTTATCGCTATGAGGTATTTGGTTGTTTTTTTTTTTTGTTTTTTTTTTTTAATGTTCAAGTGACTAAAAGAGGTGATAATTTTACATGTTTGGTACAAATGTTGACTGTGATTTGTTTCCGAATCCTTTCAGCTGCCAGATATCCCTCTGCCGTCTCCAATGTTTAATTGCATTTTACAAGTATTTTCAGGACGGTAGACCAGAGTTTCAGGAAAGCTTCTGAATCTCAGGTAACAAGTCAGAACCAGGCAGGCAGCATGTGCCAAATGTGTGTGCCTGTACACACACAAAAAAGACGGACACTTCATCATTTAGGCGTTCAGTCTCAGATTGTTTGTTTTTTCTTCAGGCATGGTGGTTTCTTGCATATCTGAGGAACGTTATTTATTTTCCCAGATTGGTTGGACATTGGTCAAGATAGCCAAAAAAGTCAAGTAAAAGTGGTCAGAAAAAAACAAAGACAAGTACAAGAAAAATTCACTGAAGTACAGTGTCATTGCCCCTTATTTGAGCCAATTATTGTGAAGTGTGGAAGTCAGCACTTTTGAGATTGTTGCAATTGTGTTTGCCTTTTCGGAATCTTGAGTAGAGCTCAACCGAGGTGTCTCAGGAGCCACAGCAGTTAAAAGCCTCCATTTAGTTCTGTTGAACAGCTCAACAGCGCCTCCAATCGGACAATTTTATTTATGTACAGCACATGTAATGAATTCAGAGCGACTTGGGAAAATGTGTCCTTATAAGATGAGAAACGTCAGAGCTTCAAAATATGCGCTTAATTGATTGTCCCTCTTCCATATTAATGAAATCATTTCGGGGCAGTGTTTACACAAGCACCGTTTTGATGGAGGTTGCCACAATGTTTGTTGAGAGGATGTGGGACATGACAGTAATTGTTCCATTTGAAGAAACACAACCGCAAACGCTATGTGAAGTCACTAAACCAAGCTTGACACATAGTGTCACATAGCCTAGGACAGAGGTGTCATTTCTGTGTTGTTTCTTTTTTCCTAAGCAGCACATACACAATTGCTCACTTGTATGGACAATGAGGTCTGCAATAAAACGGGCATGTATATTTTTTTGCAAAAGTGCTGAGACAGACCCTCATGGAAAGTATTGTACATCAGAACGCATTTAATGTTTGAATCTCAGAATTTTGATACAAAGGTGTGAACCACGAGTATTTTTCATTCAATGAATACAAAACGCAATTGGGCATAAAAACAAATTAAAGGAGGCAGAAAAAGCCATTTGCCGAGACAATTTTTTCACCGTTAAAACCTTCATATCAGTATTAAAGGTTACCTGGATTTCTCGCAGCAGCTATAGATGAGATGAGGTTCCAGATAAAGATGTTTCTGTTGCTAATACTGCATTTCCATTTAAAAGTCTACAGCCTTGTTTTGTGGTCCACAAGATGAAATAGCAGTTTGGGAATTGATGTCAGGGATGGTATAGAATTTGTTCAAAGCGTGTCACAGGGTTGTTTGTGATGGTCATAATGTCAGTGAGGTTCTTTATACTGCGTGTGTGTTTGTGCGCGTGAACGCTATCTGCTTGAAACACTCTTTATACTCATAGAAGAGGTTGTGATATCCAATTAATAAGCAAGGTTAAAGTTGACTTTCCACTGGCTGATCCCAATCACAGTAGGTGCCCAAGTTAATTTGGTGAACAAAGTCATGGCAGGGGTGGGCAGCCACTCAGGGAAAAGTGAAGCAAAGAGAAAGGGATGGATGAGAGGAAGCACGATAAGGACTGAAGGAAAGATTGTGGGCCTCCTCCTGACAGCTCAGCTTGCATGGCAAATGAGGAAGCTGAGTGAAGAGAAACATCTGCTGAATTTGTAATGGGAGCGCTTAGATCACTCCAAGTAAGAGTGATGCTAGAAAACAAAAGCGCAAAACTAACTCAATCCTCAATGACATGATCTTGGATTTTCTGGAATTAGGTTTAGCGTGCTATTTTGAATTTCATTGCACGACGTCACAACACAGTCATTCTGTCGGTCACAAGCTAGATCATGTCTGTGTTTTAATTTATTCACAGTTTAGATAAACATGTGATGACTTACAAAGACCAGGCACAACACTAGGTACACATGCACAATAGAATTAAATCCAAATGTAAACATTGTGTAATCATTTATGGCTTAACAACGATTAGATGGGGATACATTGACGAGTTGACATATTTAGGTATTTGAGCAAGGTCCTTATTTGAATTTTTTCTTCATTGTGTTGCAGTATAATTCCACATCAAAATGATGGCCATATTGTTAGACCCAGAGAATTGACAAGACATGTTTGAAGATATTTGCTAAAAAACTAAATTGTGAAGATTGAGAGCTACCGTACACTGTGTTGAATTGTGGCTATAGAACTAGTCTATGACTGATTAGCATACTGTCATATTGTCTTGATGATGATCGGCTGATATTTTCCATTTTATGCTGTAATGTCACAATTTGCAAAGCGATCAATGTATTGTTGTATAAATTTTTTGAGGAGCAACATTACACTTTTTATTTGCACTATTGTGACTGTTCATTTTCCAGAGTTTTAGGAAGGTTTGCTGTGGCAGCAGTTCCTTTATTTGCAGTAATTATTTGGTGATGTCAAATCATTGAATGACAATATAGTTGCTTAATTCCCATCAGTTTTGCATCCATTATTTATATATGTTTCGTTTCGTTTCGTTTCATTTCGTTTTGTTTTAGCTGACTGAACTTTGATGTGATGTCTGGCCAGTTTTTTAATGCCTTCTAGAGGGCACTGATGCTGCATCTCTGTAAGCTTTAGCTATGGCAAAGATTTTTAAAGCATGCCAAAAATGCTTTGTTTTAGAAATACTCTACAAAAACTTTTTGTTATTCTCTAAAAAAAAAAGTATACAAGTATATGCACTAAATAAACAAGTTATTTAAAGACACTTCTATAAAGGGACATAATGCACTATCTTGTGATCTGATGGGTGATCAGTTAATTTTAATCCGTGATTGTGATAGGCCACAAAAAACAAAAATATGAAGGAGAAAAATGTTATCACTTCAGACAAGATTAGGCACTTGAAGAATGGATGGCGTAAAATCTAAACACACCATTTTTTACCATTCTGTTCTACTGACTTAGCACGGATAGAATTGCACCCAGTTACACTCATAAGATTCAGTGTGAGTTTTCACCTAACAGGGACTTTAAATAAAACATTATTGGTTAAGTCTTTCAAATTGAGCGTCATTTTCAATATTTTATTTATTTTTTTGCCTGCACCAACAGAGAACTGCTTAGGTTAAACACAATTATGGCATTCGCTTGGAACTAGTGAATGATACATGATGATAGACCCTTCACAAGAGAAACCTAATTCAGCTATTAGCTGGCAAGGCCACCATCTGCCCATACTCTCTGATTTACACTGATTGCAGTTTAATAGATGAGGTCAGGCAGCAAAATATTCCTTGGAATAAGGATTCTGCCCAATGTTACACGAATTACATGATGATTTCATCATTTTTAGTGGCCGGATTATCTCAACGCAATCTCATCATACAGTGGAGTCCCTTTAATGGTTGTAATTGTTTTCATCCATTCTTCAAAAGCTCTCCGACTGCCTGTATCAAAAGTGTTTCAGTACTTTGGTGTCATTTTCACCGGAATACATTGAAGCAAGTGAGCAGACTTAATTTGATGCAGCTTTGCTCTTTTAGACTTTGAAATTGGATTTCACCTATGCTTCAAAGTTGAGCTAATGCAATTAAACAAAGTTCTTTGACTCTAAATGCAATTTTGGTCTGAAGTGTCTTTGTTCTTAATGTCTATCCTCATGTTAATTTATTTCTCAGCGGGTGTTGTTCAGCGGTACATAATGGGCATTTATGGGACCATGCGTATTTGCTCTTCAGCTGCCCTGTTGTCAAATACCTTTGCTGCAAGGCGAAATTAATTCTCACTGCTATATAGAGAGGCTATTCTTTAGGTTTCTTTCATGAATTGATCTTGTGCTACCAAAACTCATGTATAAGCGCCATTATAACATTAAAGAGTGAAATGAGATAGGTCTTTCTCAATCTATGGGACATTTTGCTTAGGTTCCACAAAGCTAGACTTCGTTTCAATTACGTCACTAGCAACACTAGCATGAAAAGTATAGAATGCCATGTCGTGGGAACGAGTCTTTAATATGACAAAAGTAAGGTCAAGCACCTCGACACCCGATCATTGATCATGTTATCTATGTCTGAGTTTCCACCACGTCAATTTTTAAATCAACTCACTTGTTAAGTGAGAGTGACAAAGATTTACCCATATCAACTTTAGGTTGAATCAAGCTTTGTTGGTACGAAGAGCCGTTGCAACCCCCAGATCGACTCCTTATTTGATCAACCATGCAGATGTGCACGTTATTGTCGATATTTGTACATAACCTACCCACTCACGGTTCATACTTGTGCTCAGCCTCTTATGTTTATGCCTTGATTTTGTTTTGTTTTATTTTGTTTGTTTTTTTTGTCTTAACTTGGTACTTTTTAGCAACATTCATGTGGACAGCAAAGTCAGACCTTAATTATACGGAGAAACGTGAGAAACACTGAATCTTGAATATTCCTGGCTTTGAGCAAATGCCTGCTCTAGGAGTTTAATATTATTATCAGTGGTGGTAATAGAAAGCCTTAGGCTGCATGATTTGTCAAAAGCTGATCCCTTTTTGAGAAACTTCACATGGATAGTGAATTGTACAATGCATTCCGGCAGCGCGGCGGCCTTAAAGCTTCTCGAACTGTCTCGAAACTGTCAGCGATAGAAAGGCTTCTTGGCAGGAAGCAATTTTGCAACGCTGCTCCAATGTCAATTGGCAAGCCATGGGCAAGGGAATTATGTGCTTAGAAGAACTGCAACGTCAAATGCTGATTGCCTCATGACTGTCCAAATACTGCTTAAAAAAAGCTTATAGTGATGTTTGAAAGCCCATTTATGCACACATACTTTCAAAGCACATGCGCATATATATGGAATACCTGCTGAATACTTTTCTTTGACAGTAGTTATTTGAAGTGTAAGATTTCCATTATTGGCATTACAGTACTTTTTGATTGGCTGAATGGTAGGTATGACATGGTTGGCTTTGCCTCACGATTACAGTCGCCATCTGATATGACTTGTCTGAAGTGTACCAATAGTGTGTCCTTGCTCTGGAAAGGACGACAGCCACAATCGGGTAAAGAGGATACAAAGCCATGAGGAATGTCTTGTGTTGCAAGTACAGTACTTACTACAGCAGAGGATGCAACCCTCCAAAGATTCCCTGCTTTTGGCTTCTTTTCAGCTGCCATGTTTGAAGGAAGCAGGGAAGGTTGAGCATTTGGGAATTTTGAAACCCTGCAAATGCTCAATCCAATCTGCGGCAGCAGCTGCAAACAACAAAAAGAAATATGGTGGCTAGGGAGCAAAGCAAATAAAAGAATAGTGCAAGTAGAGGAGTAAACTTTCTCTCGTATAGTGAAAGAAAAAAAAAAGACTCAGACAAACGCTGGCTCCTTTCCAGGGCTAATGCAACAAAAGAAACACGGGCTTAAAACACATCATTTTGAGAGCATATTCAAACAAAATATACATACAATTACATATATTTTTGCTTTATGACTTGACATAATTTGGATAAAGAGAAATTAAATGACACAATCCAAGGAAGTGGAGGAACAGACTGCTCTATCATTCTTGCTCAGACACTACTGGGATTCAGCGTGAGAGAGAGACTAATCGCCTCTCTTGACCTTTGAGAAAATAGCGACATACAGCCATAATCCACTGCAAGGGGAAGCTGAGCAGGTCTTAAAATTGAGGGTTTTCCAACTGAAGTGAACAGAATGCTGAGGAAGATAAGCCAGGGAAGGATGTAGGCCTCATCACCCCTATGGAGTTCCGTTCTTGTACATGTTGTATCTCTTAGTCTTAGAGCTTTGGCGATTATGTTGGAATTCATTTATTTTCCCTCTTAAAAAGGAACCAGGATGCCTCGGCTCACCAAGAATGCGTGAATCAGTTTAAAGATTTGTTCCAGCTTCTTTGCTTTGGGCTGCACTTTTTCTCCCCCAGCCAGCAGTGCATTGAGATTTTCCAATGCAGCGATTTCCACTTTACGTGCCCTCATTAAATTTACACTTTAATTCCCTGCACCATCCACCCCCCTTGATTCAAAAGCTCTCATTGCACTTTTTTTCTGCCACATAGTGCATGTGAGATATAGCCCGCAGTGATGTGCAAGCCATGTTGGAGAGTTTTCATCTGCAATAGTAAAGAGGATGGACTGGTTACCGTTTGTACTCACTATTGTGTGCGTTGAACTCTGAACTACATTGTTTTGGCTTTCCCTGACTACTTCTTACCCCAAGCTATTATAGGACAGAAAGACAAAGATTAATTAGCAGTACTTATTCTGCATCTAAATTATTCAGACTTTTACATGACCAGTAATTTTTTGGATACTTTTCTGGATAGGCTAAATCAAGCGTTATTTATTAAAGCACACTTTAAAACTATCACTGTTTCACTATTTAGTTTCACCGATATGTCATGTTGTGAGTGAGGTGTTAAAAATATATTTTGAAGAGAATACCGAATCTCTATGCATCCATTTTCTAGAGCTGCCTATCTTCACAAGGGTTGCAGGCTTGCTGGTGCCTATCCTAGCTGACTTCGGGCAGTAGGCGGGGGACACCCTGCCTGCCAAATGCAGGGAACATAAAGGTGAACTGTTCACGCAGCAAATCAAACCTAAGCAAATCAAACCCTCAATTTAGTACGTTCAATACAACTGCCATGCATGTTGTTGGAGTGCGGAAGGAAGCCGGGGTACCCAGAGAGACCATGTGGGTTCAGGGAGAACATGCAAACTCCACATAGGAGGTGGATTTGAACTCAGGTCTCTTAACTATGACGCGGACTTGCTAACCACTGCTCCACCGAGCCGCAGAACACAAAGGTCCAAGCGTTTTATTGTCATAAGTGAAGAGTGTGTAAGCGAGGGGCTGACCACACAGTCCTGGGGTGTCCCTGTGCTTACAGTTCTGATTCTGGACACATCCAGAATTAGGATGTCGCCTAATTGGGGTCTGCCTATGAGTAACTTCAGCACCCAATTGCAGAAGCGAAGTGCCGGACCAAGTGTAAGGAGTTTATCTGTCAGTTTGTGAGGGATGACTGTGTTGAATGCTGAGCTGTAATCGATGAAGAGCATTCTTGCATACGTGTCCTTGCCCTCTAAGTGCATGAGGGCTGTGTGGACGACAGTGTTGACTGCATCATCGGTGGACCTGTTCTGACAATATGCAAACTGTAAGGGGTTAGGGGATTGGTCTTTTTGATGTGAGTCGTGTCCTCGAAGCAGGTGGGGTCAGAAACTTGTGCAAGGGACAGGTTGAAGATGTCTGCAAACACACTAGCTAGCTCTTAACTCCTGCTCCTTAAGGTGCAGTGGTTCTCAAATAGTTTACTTCAGGAGGAAAAAAAAAATCCCTATCATCTCATATTTTGTAAATGCAGATTGAACTTTGGACTTAGTTTTTCTTTTTAACTGCGGAAGTTTTGGTACTCCAAACATTTCTGTCAGAACCTATAGTTTTTTTTATATTGCGAGTTCTGGGGACCCTACAGTTTTCAAGCTAAAATGAGCACTGAATATTTTTTTTATATTGACCTATTGTTCTATATTGACCTGTTGTTTGTTTTTATACACGTGTTTAGGTGCAATTTATACTCAACCTTGATGTGCAAGACATTTTATTGGTGTCAATATTCAAGAACTTAATTTTCCTAGTGTCAGTGTTCAAACAGGATGGTGAAAATTTGAAGAACCACAGCTAGAAAAAAAGCTTGAAAACTAGATGCTACAAGAGACACATCCAATACTTGTCATGTCCACTCATATATATGTTTTATCTTTTACACTTAAAAAAAAGTAACATATCCACTGTGCTGAGTAACTAGATTATCTGTAATGGGCACCATCACAAAGACACCAGAAGTAACTGCTTCACACATAGATGAACAATGTGGATGTTCCCGAACACATAATCAAATTCTCAGACAAGTACAAATATTCTGCACCTTATTATGACAAATAACGAAGCAACATCAGACAGCTGGTAATGCAACCAATTTGTCTCTGTGAGAGTCGCTAATGATGCAAAACAGTACTGCATGAACTCACAGGATAGAAACTTTCGATTGTTATAGCACTTTTCATTAAAAATTGAAGCCTAATCAGTGTAGTAATGGTCCTTAAACAACACTCTAATCTATCATCTAATTTCACTAAATCATTAGAGGTGCTGAGTGGAGAAAATGCTGAAATGTAGATCATATGTTCATCAAAACAAGAACTGTTTTACTGAACAATGCTATACAGCATAAATTGCCTTCTACATTTGCTCAGCAGGTTCTGGGACTTCTTGCACGGTCACAAGGTCATGATCCCTTGTCATAACGGATTAACACACAAATACCCTCAGCCCTCATAAAATGTATTAAATAATGTTGTTGGTTATAGTGTGACATTGTGTGAAAAGAGAAGGTGGGAAGTCCCACGATTTATGGCTCACTAAATCAGACACTATACAAATTATTTATGCCATATAATTAAGGTTTTGCAAAACTATCTTTATTTCCAGCTGCACAACATTAGACAATGAGAGAAACCGTCACAGTGTGAGCAAATTGGAGAAGTTGTTTATTCCATTGTGTTTTTCTTGTTCTGAAAACATAAGAACAAAATTGGAGGGTGAATAAAACTGACTGGCTAAATCACAATTTACATTTATGGGGCGTAATCCCAATCTGATTCATGATAATATATGCTGTGGAAACTCATTTCTGTTTTGGATACACAGAAAGCCTACAAAGAATGATGAATTAAACTTAATAGTATTCTGTATATTTTTATTATCAACCAATTTGCTCCCCTAATGTAAGAAATGATGTTTCTGGTTGCCTTATAATGGAATGTAGTAATGTGTTTCACTACTGTACGCCATCTTGACATTGCAGCATGAGATAATGGCATCATCAGTGCTGCAGCAGTGCCGTCTGCTGGACAATTTAATTTAATTTATTTTTATTCATTTTTTTAAAATTACTTTCCGTGTTTTTAAGTCAGTTCAACACCATTGGTTAAATTTGTTAAAATAAAACATAAATAAAACATAATTTATTTGTCTTGTGGTTTTAAATATGTACACTCATAGATGATCAAATTATAAACTAAAAATTATTTGATGAAATTAGATTAAGATAACATTTATTGTATTTCATTGTTATGGAGTCATTAGGGTGGGAATGGGGGAAATGTAGTGTATACTTTACCTCTAGTATTGTGCTGCACAGTATACCGCAAAGTATGTTTGCCAAATGTGTCCAGAAGAGGACGCTTTGTCTCCAGTTTTCCCAAGATGTGACTCACATTTTGTTTTCCTCATCTAATTTTCTTCAAGGGTTCTTTTAGAGAAACTGAAATCATTTCAAGTAAGGACTTATAACCATTTTTTAAAATTAATAATCAAAGTATCTATCAATACCACTTTCTGATTTTCCCAACTCTGAATTTCACAAGAATCCATGTGTTGTTCAGCAATGCCGGTACAGTTATCGTCTCAAGTGCCAGTTGTATTGTTTGGACTATATTATTAATGAGAACCACATCTGGAATTATTCTCTTTGGACATTTTTTTAGCTCAAATGTATCCTTATTGGAGCTCTTTTTTTTAGCTGTTGACAGTGATGTAGGTGCACTTAAAAAATATTATGAAAGAGATGGTACATGAAACATACATCAATTCTGCAGAGCTGCTTATCCTCACAAGGGTTACAGGCTTGCTGGTGCCTATCCCAGCTGATCGTGCAGTAGCCAGGAAACACTCTAAACTGGTTGCCAGCCAATTGTATTGCACACCAGGATGAACAACCATCAACGCGCCCATGCATACATGAGGACAATTTAGAGTGTCCAATTCACCTGCCATGCATGTTTTTGGAATGTGGGAGGAAGCCGGTGTGCCCAGAAAGAACCCACATGGTCTCGAGGAGAACATGCAAACTCCACACAGCAAGTCCAGAGTGAGCTGGATTAGAACTTGGGTTCCTCAACTATAAAGCAGACATGCAAACCACTCCTCCACTGAAACGACCGGAACATTTAAAAAAATCCTCAGAAATCTCTGAGACATACAGGTACTGGCTTAATGAAGAATAGATTTACTTTTCATTATATTCCTTATGAAGAAGTTTGTCTGTTTGTTTGTTTGTTTTGGGTGTGGATTGCCTGTTGCTGAGAGAGGAGAAAGATATTTTAAGGATTTAAAAGCAAATTATGGTAAGTACAGTGAAGTTGTTCGGATTTTAGTTTATTACAACTGTCTGCCTTCGTCGTTATCGAATCATCGTGTCATATGTTCCGCACAGATGTGAAATCCAACATGAAGAAAAATGAAAACAGAGCTCGGAAATAGTCATTGGCATCAATCGGTTCAATTCAAATCTTCTTCTGGAGATAGTCTAAGAATAATTCTGTGCATAAAAATATAGGTGTCATTCTTCATTTGAAGAACACAGCATACATATCTTTACCTGCTGTGACCTTCTTTTTCACTCACATCCACCATTGTTCCTCCAAACATAATGCAAAACTAAAGCCCCCCAGGGTGATGCTTTACAGCTCAAGTGTGCTGCTCAGTATGAACCTACTTCAACTTCTATTGTTAATCTTTAAATTTTCATTCAAAGAATTGGAATAAATAAAATAAGAGCCAAACAGCCATCAAGCAGTGTACTGATTTTTAATCGAGCTGTATAATGTAATTTTGGCATCTGACTTCACCACAATCTGTTACTTATTAACACAATAATATGAACTGTGCAATAGACAACAATATCACATTTTGAATACAATGTATCTGGAATGATAAAGGAGTCAGCAACAGCTTAGGTTGTTATTTGGTCTCTGACCTACTTTGGGTGATTCCTATCCCACCAAAGTAGTGTCTGCAAATGAACTGGCTGCAAAATGAGGTTGTTTTTTTTTAATTTAACTGAAAAACAAGATATGATCTCATCCTCGACTTATTTTTTTCTTTGCTACATTTCATTATTATCTGCACATTGCACTAAATCACTCAACAAATTGGAATGCCAAATGTAGCAAAAAAACAAAAAAATGAAAAGTCTGCAACACAAATATCAATTTCTGCAATGTCTGTCTGAGAAGGTGTAGGAAAAACACATTATGCATAGCCAAATGTGCTGCAACAATTCAAAATCAACAGGGGCCATATCATGTGTTAAACAGCAACATAGACAGCAGAGTTGAACAGTGGGGAATTGCACAGGTGATTGTGAAACACAGTCAACCAAGAGGATGGATTTGCTAAAAGCTTCCACTGATCAATAGACATTAAGCTCTGTTGAACGGGTAGTTTCTCCCCAAGGAGTGTTAATCATCAAACACGTATAGACATGGACACTTAAAACATAAAATGTTGCTATTGTTCCTAAAGGATATTCATAGTCTCGAGTTGTAGCCTTATCAAACAGTAATTTAATAAAACCCAGGGACAGAAAAATATAATGTTTGAAAAAAAAAATCATATTATTTTTATTAATGCTTATATTGCAGTAGATACAGTACATATAGCATAGCAAATTACATGTCTTTATTCTCTCACCCAAATCATTTCTTTGCTGGCATGCACAACATGGACATGATATATTGGGACTTATTACCAAACACAAAAGATTGTAGTCATCAACAACAATTGTTTGCGGAAAATTACTGCAATAACTTGGTTGTTAACCATAATACAATGTCTATTTTCTATATCTATTGGTGGCGGGGTTAGTTATTGTTTATAATGAGGAAAAAACATTTATTTGTCTACATGCTTGTAAAATTTGACTTTATAATTCTCTCAATACTTTTTTATTGTAAATATAAGCCATGCAAAAACGCTCAAGAGTCACACAAACTTTCTTGCGCCTGCCTCCATTTCCCATATTTGTCTCACAGCAACATCAATACTTGTAGCAATCTATCGAGTTGGGGATTTAGAGAGGGATGTCATTGATTCAACCTGTGCTGTGAATGGTACAGATAAAAAGTCCAAAAGTAATGACTAATCAATAATTCCTGCAGTCAGAGAATTATGTTAGTGAATACTATTTATAGATAACAACCTTAGCAGTGCTTTGTGGGTCTCACATGAGATCATGTTTTGAGCATGACATATGTGTGAAGGTAAGTAAGGCAACATAGAGGTACATGTCCTCTCCATGGGAGCACATGGTGCAGCTGTGACTGTCAGCACGTCTTTGGGGACGATCCATTATTTACACTGTGTCTTCCTGTGACCCCGATGAGACATGACAGGAGCTACAGGAAGCTCATAAATTAAACAGAGGGGCCTAAAAGCGCAAGAGGGGGAAGGTACCCGGTGATGGCAAGGTCTGGCAGAGACAGCAAAGAAGCGGGGCTGCAGACTGCAACGCGCATATTGCACGGCTTGAGGGGCTAAAGGGAGGTGAGGCAGGAAGGAAGGGATGTAGGGACAGGAGGAAGATGAGAGAGCTGTGGAAAAAAAAAAAAAACCTTTTGGAAAATAAGTACGATAGTCAGAGGATATAAAAGAAATGGTTTGGGGGGATGGGTAAGACGTGCGGTAAAGCAGCATACTGTAACATACTGTAGAAGGAATGCTATTAAGAGGCTACAATGATTCAGACAGGGAAGAGTAATGGACGAACCAGCAACAGCAGCCTTAATTTAGCCGCAGAGACATTAATCCCTTCCTGATGCACATAAAACACAGCAGCAAAGATGATGTCATACATTGAGAGCGGACAGTCAGCGGGGAGTGTGATGTCTCAGCTGTTGCTCAAATAGGACGGCCACGAGCGGCTTCTGGTGTCATCCAGCATGCTCAGACGGGATGGATGGGATAACCTCATTTAGACACTCACTCATGCATCAAATGCTGAAGCCCATAAAAAAAGAGAGGAAAAAGCACATCCCTTGTATGAGTGAAGTAATACAATTTGACTAATGGATATTGAGGTCACATGCAATTTGATGGATGCTGACTTTTTTTCTCCGCTCTGAGTATATACACCAGTGCAGATATTTCATAAATGTGAGAGTATTTATCAAACATACGATGTCTATGTGTATATTATATATATATATATATATATATATATATATATATATATATATATATATATATATATATATATATATATATATATATATATATATATATATATATATATATATATATGATTGGTGCATTGTACCAAATCCTAGTCTGGTGTCATTGATGAAACCAAGCATGGCATGCAAAGATCAGTCAGGTGGCTGCCAGTTTATGGGTATTTATTTTCTTCCACTCACAAATGCACACACACCATTTTTATATTTTATGATGTTTGAGTGTAACTTTTACAAGAATTGCTTCTAATGCCCAGCCTATTTAATGGCCCTTGGAGAGCATTTTTACTTGACATCACTGATGGCAACGGAACCGCCCAGACTGTTGGTGCCAGGGTGATATCATCCAATAGCGTACCTAAAGCATGGGCACTGAGCCACACAGTACATTTTCATATGGAGGAAAAACCGTATCCTAGACTTTCTAGTCAAACAATCAGGATTTTTTTTTCCCTTCAAATATTGATTCACAGGCTGGGTGAATTTAGTTTGTCTTATAAAATGGGAATTTATCTTTAATTTTGCATTAAAGATCCAAAAGGAAATCAGGCTTTTCAATAGGAAAATACGTGAAGCTTAACAGAGCTTGTCTTATCGATGTTGTCCATTAGCTGAAATTGTAGTAGCTCTTCGGAGTATCACTTGTCCATCTACGTATATTCGAGTGTGCTTAAACCCCCCCAGGAGCCCATATGGAGGAGACTCTTTCCGAGCAGTATGACAAAGCACAAATGTGAAAATACAGACTCAAGCTTTATATTACCAAATAAAATTTCCCTGTTAGCAGTGGCATGGCAATACAAACCACTGTATATACAAGATAACGGTGTAATATTAGGTTCCTTTGAAACTATTAAGCGATTTATGAAAAAAAACTAGATATTGGTCAGAAGAATTCTAGTCGTGGGAAGGCAAGATGATATTTGACATTTAATATAATTACAGTGTCATTCATTATTTCAACATCTGACGCAAGTGCAAATGTATACTTGTCTTTATCAGCAGTGACAGACACCACAATGACATTTAGACACCTTTGTAAATGTTGCAAAAAAAAAAACTGTGGCCAAAATGGGAAGCAACAACAGTGTCGTACACAACTGTACAGTTGAACCAATCCCCCGACTGATTCCTTGCAGCCTCCAGTGCCAAGGCACTCTCCTTTGACAAAGTTATGTTTGGGCCAAGCTGCCACGATCACTCTTCAAGTGTGACTGAGCAGGACATGTGTTTGGCCAATACCCCACCCCCAATTACTACACTAACACTTTACCCTAACATGCACTGAAGTGGCAGCTGCAAACTTTCTTATTTGCCCCTCGAAAAAACAAAGTAGATATAAAAAAAAGTGCCTGTTGTATAAAACGTTAACCTGTCTCACACCCATAAACAATAGTTCACCAAAAAAAAAAAAAACAGGTCCCCAAGTACCACCATCATGTCCAATATTATAAACACAGATGGTAGTGTAGTCAGTCCAGGGATTCATCTTGCACAAGATAGAAGTTTTCTCCCACAAAAAGATATGTAATATTATTGTAAGCAGCTGAAGCCTTATGCAAGATTATAATGAACCGCAAAATTTCCTCCAGGATAAAATGAGGAACCTGTGTGTATCGAAAATATACTAAAAAGCTGCAAGAAGAAAAATCTTAATATTTGAGTATACTGTATTTACAAATAGCAGCAAGCAACCCCCCAGTCATATTTGGTATAAATAATGGCCTATACAATGCTGCTGGACCTGAAATCATGTTTATTACTGAAATCTGTGTATTAATGAAAATAGTCAGTTCATGATTCAAACTGTTGGTACTATGTCTTTCAAGATACAGTAATTGTATTTTCTAAAGGATTATTTTAAATGGTGTGTCTCATTTTAATGATTCCATATGTGTATTAACAAAAATACTGCTTTCATGGCTCAAAAAATTACATCATTCAAGCTAATTGTGTTTTTGAGAGGATTGCATTAAATGATGTGTCTCATTTGAACAATTCCAAATGACACATTAAATTTTAACCACCTGTTTACATTGTTTAGTGCATGGCATAAATCATAAAGCATAAATCATCATCATTTCATAAATCCCATGTTGGAAAAGCACACCCCAAATCCCAAGGACCTTTGCTCACGCTCTTCATGCGTCTGTGTCACTGTGTTTTTTCAACTTTCATGCCAATGCTGTGAATTATTCACTCAAACACCTGATGTGACCGTAAGTATCCTTTGATTGCTTGGTGGCCAAGTCGACTCATGAGTCAACTTTTTGTGTTGGAAAACAAAGGTGTATCATAAAAACGGAACAAAAAAACACCATTTTGTTGTCGTAATTCAATTGTTTCATCTGCCATAACACAATGAATGCTTAAAAAAAATTCTTGCGTCGTTTTTTTTCTTAAGGATATTAATTAGATCAATTAATTAGGGATATTAATTAATTCCTTCTTTTTTTAATGCCTTGACAGCTCTAAACAGAATATGGTTAGTTAGTCAGACAGTATAACGATTTAAAGTGAGGACAGGAACAAGAGAGTATTTAAATTGGAAAAAAAGACAAAAAAAACAATTACATTTGGTCTCAGTTATGTTGAAACAGACCAAAACAAAGCTGGACAGTTGTTCGCCTTAACATATTTTTAATTCCTTGGCAGTTATTCAACCGAAAACCTGGCTCCTTATTCGAGCACGCTTGCCGAGACACAAATACAGCAAAGATGCACACAATGGTGTTTATTGAGAATACTGCCAGGATTTGGGAATAGAAAGAATGCCACTCAGCAAGCCTGACCTACACCCAACTGAACAGTCATGGAATAAGCCAGGGTATGCTGTTTGCGCTACGGTGAGCAAGACAACCGCGTTGGGTAATTTACCATGACTCCTGATTGAGGACTGAATAGAATGTGATTAGACAGCAGTTTATGACCAGGTTGACGACCAGCATAAGTAGAAGCTACCTTGCACCTTAGCTGCAGTTCCTCAATGCAATACTAAGGCACCTGACCGTTTGTAAAAGAAGTATGGGTAAACAGTAAAATGGTCGACACGCCTGGTTTCCAAAGTCTTCAAGCATCCAGTCAAATAAAGGGCAACAAGAGTCAATTGGAATAGCAGATTGTGTGACTGCAAGAAAAAGCTATCCAAGAATAAAACATTTGGCGTCAACATGAATTAGATTAGCTGGGAAATACAGTAATTTCCAAAATTATAGTTAATAAATGCATTTTTTTTCACGGATGTATTCTGTTATGGGAACTGAGTCAGACACTGCCCTTTTTCATATTTTTCTTCTCATATCAAGCTCACCCTCAAGATTCTTTGGTCAGTCAGGGAAAACCAATTAACTGCATCCTGTCCCAAAATCTTATTACTTTCAGTTTGAGGATCCACAGCACACTGTCACATTTAGTCATGGTGACTAACAGGCCAAGCAGCAATGTAGCTTGTTTGTTTGTATCATGGAAACTATTCTGCCCAGTGTAAGTACATGGTGAGTGTATGCAATTCATTGGGGAAAAAAACAAAACTTTTTTTCCACATTCAGGCCTGTCCTCTTTTGTCATGTCACACATTTCGAGTCATTGCATAATGGTTCATAGATTAACATTGACTCTGAGCAAAACAGTACAGGTTTGAACACACAGATTTGGAGTGACAGGTTTTTTTGTTTGTTTTTTTTTTTGTTTTTTCAGAAAAGACAGAGAATGGAGAGTCCATGCTTAATGTAAGAAATATCTAAAAGAGATATTCAAATGAGCAAGGAGCCATGTATTCCAGTTGTTGTACGATTGTATGAGCATGCTTGAAAAATAGTAACTGCAATGCCCTCGGGCCTTTACTGGAGTTGGTGGGTGGAGATGGACAGTGGCCCACATGACCACGTGCAGCAGCCGTGACTAACATTTAAATGATGTTTTGGATCTTGAAATACAAGACAGACTTACAGGGTTCTGTTTCGCTGTTGAACTCCCTCAAGGATGCAAATACCTAAAAATAAGAATTGAGGATCAATTGAAGAACAATGTAGTTATTAAAAGGCTACTGTATTCACTTGTTGTATCGGAAAGAATATAAAAACAACAATGCAAATAAAACAAGAGTGTTCATGACAACATAGCCGAAGGTTGTGAGGAAAAAATAGTTCCAAGAATGTGTGGAGAATGAAGAGTTTGTGTTTGCGCTTGAGTGGAAACACCAGCAAATTCCTGTGATTTCAAACAAATTAAGAGGGCAAGAAATTCAAGCTTTTAACTCACGGTAACGCACAGAAGTGAATAGAAAGCATAAAGCATCATCCACATCATAAAGCTGACTAAGAAAATACTAAGATAGGCAAAGCTGGTTTCTGGCCTATTGAAGAAATACATTTGATTATTATTACCATTTCTGGGTGTCCCCCACCTACTGCCCGAAGTCAGCTGGGATAGGCACCAGCAAGCCTGCAACCACTGTGAGAATAAGTGGCTCTAGAAAATGGGTCAATGGATGAAACATATTTTGTTTTCATACCAAACAACTTAATTTATATTTCTTTCATGTTCCAGCAACCAAAAGGCTTCAAAGCAATCATAGTGTATTGTATGAAAATAAGATTGTTGAAATAAGAGATTAGCTGATAATCTATCTGATAATCCTGTATGTACGTGGAAAAGGAGGACTCAGTGTCACTGAATAAGAGTGTTTTAAAACTTTTGACTAGTACCGTATCTTCTACTTGCGGTTGATCGCGTTGTAGAGAGGCATGAATGAAACGTGAACGGTGCCGCTCTGTGCTCGCTTAGTTTGGTCTGCTCAGTGGGCTCGGGAGGAGAGAGGGAGAGAGCTGGGGCAAGACAGCAGCCCACAAACCTAGAAATCAACGTAAACTTAGCTCCCAGCACGCAAGAAATGTCGACTTTGACATAGTGATATGATCGGGGTCGCCCAATAACTCACCACGCCGTGGGTTTAGGCGACAGGAGCGGGTCGTTTGTGGACATCGCTCGCGACGACCAGATTCTGTACGCAAGAAAACAACAACAGAGGTTAAAAAAGGAAAGAAAAAAAGACGAGGATTGCAAACAGCAGTGGCAATAAAACAACGATATTGCCGAAGGTGAGCTCCGAGCATAGAAAGCTTCAGCATCGAGACTTGCTATTCTGTTCGGCTTTTTCAACATGTGCTTTTCCGGTGTGAACTTTAATATCAGGAAACAATGAAGAGGTAGCGAAGAAAGAAGTCATCAAGTGTCTTGGACCTGCTAGCCATCCAGCTTGTGAGCTAATGCGAGCTAAAGCTAACGCGTGCTAGTTGCAGCCCATAAGCGGAGTTAGCTTGTGGGCTAACGCTAGCTGGCAGGCTCAAACACGTTTTGGTCAACTTTTGCTCTTGTTTCCCTGGAGCTCAAACGCTGACGGAGTGTCCTATCAAAAGAGGGGAAGGGCGGGCTCCCTTCTGGACTTGTTCCCCTCTACACATTTCCCCGGAACGATGGCAGCGGAGGTCAGTAATGAGGAGACTGGCTCGGTCACGGCGGGGACAGGCGGAGGAGGCCCGGAGACGGCCCCGTTCCCTTGCTATGCCAGGTCAAGCAGAGTGAGGATGGCTGATTTGGGACCTCGTCAGAACTCGAACGCATATCCGGACTCGCCCCCGGACACGAGTACCATCTATCCTTTGTCAAGTGGGGATATAAGCGGATCAGCAATGTCCACCGCGGGGAGTGGCGGAGGTGGACATCCAGTTTTCCAAGGAACGAGCTCAGGGAACGTGGGCGGCATGTGCGGCTCCCCCACTTCAGAGGCACCAACCTCTCGGATTTCACCCACATCTTCAGTCCCGGACGGGGTGGCTGAATTCCCCCCACTTCCGCCGCCTCCTCCCCCTCCCCCTCCTCCTCCAGGTAGTGGTGGAACGATGGACGAAAGCGACCTGCAAGATGGGCCGGAATATGAGGAGGAAGAGGTGGTGTTCCCCCTCTCTGCGCCCCCGACAAACCAGTGAGTACCATAACACTGGCGGTCATGCTTTACCAAGTGATGCGTGCGAACCAACACAGTTATGGTTGGTAGAAATGGGGTCAGAAATTTTCGGGTAGTTTCAAAAAATGGAAACTTTCCATGGGGATAATCTTGGATTACACAAAATTGAACCGCACTGCGTATAAATTAATTTGATAATCAATCTGAAACACAGCATTGTTTGCTATTCATGAAATACTTGTTAATTACTGTTTGAATATGTTACCTACACTCAATTCGCAGTAAATTCAAATGCAATGTTTCCAGTAATATTTCCAAAATTCAAGATAACTTTCCAATTAAATTCAGTGGATACTTACAAAAATGTACCACCCCTTTGCAACCCAGCAAACACAGATCACACTAAGTTACGTGTTTTAACTTGAAATGAAACAAGCGATAAATATTGATTAAATATGGTTTTTGTTGTCAAATCCTGAGGTTATTAGAGGCTGAAATTAAGTATTCTGCTGCATTATTGGAGAAAAGCATGCAGTAGGGCAACACTGAATCCATGATGATTTAGAGCAGTGCTTCTTAATTATATTTTGCAACCCCCCCATAGAGATAACATTTTGCACCCCCCACACACACAAACACACACACTTGCCACACCGACCAGAAATAAGATTATTATCTATAAAAATTGTATAAATATATCTAAAACTGTATCCTTTTTAACTGACAAAAGGAACGAGCAATTTAAACCAACTTTCAACAACTGTTAACTTCTTTTTCTTTTTTTTTAACAGCATTTAAAGTTTTTTATATGCAGAAACTTAGCCAAGTGTACCAAAGTGCCAGAAAAAAAAGATGCCAATCCTTGTTTTATCACAGCCCCTGGCATTGCTTCGCGCCCTCCCAGGCATTGAGAAGGACTCTTTTAGAGAAAGATCCAGTTTATATATTTCAGATCATAAGTTATTTTTTGGTCCATTTTAAATTGTTTAGCAGACTTTGTCTGACACACACTTTATTGCTAAACTCCAACATGAACTTGAGCTTTAAAGACATCATCCCTGCAAGTATTTAATGCAACAACCAGTGGTAGCCATCATATTCCTAAAGATAATGACTGCTTTTGTAGTTATTTCCTAAAGGGAACAAAGTGGTACTTGAGTTTCTTTTTGTTCAAATGATGCACCATTACTATTATTATTCAAACTTATAATCAAATTCTTATCAAATTCAAAGGAAAAACCGTAAAAAAATTGCATTTGTTGTCACACTATAGGATTGGTTTTTGCATTAGTTTTATATATCAGTACATGAGGATTTTAAGCCTTGACAGAAGGCACTTAAATTGTTAAATTGTACTCCCCTTAATTTGTTTTATGCTTCATCTTTTGTAATCATTGCTAGCGCCACTTCAGAACTGCTCAGTTTCTAAGTGGTCATCAACAGATGACAACATATACAAAGTCATTTTGTTGATGCTTGTAATTGAAATAGCTTTTTATGACACATTGCACTTTGTTGTCATCATTGTCTTATTAAGATTACCTTATCAATATTTTTGGCATTTGTGACTCATTTTAGAATTATTCACACCTGTGTTGCAGTAATGTCAGAACCAAAACATTGCCACACCCTGACTGTAGGCTCAGAGATGATGTTATAATGCTCATACAACACAGATATTTGTTATACTCTAATTAGCAAAGTGCAACACCTCATAATTTCTGGCCCTTGTCCTATGAGACATGTAAAATGTGGATTCATTCACCTTTTATTTTAGGTTATAAAGGCAAGCAGTTCAAGCTTGAAATGGTTTTGATTTTTCTGCAAAATCTAGAAAGTAAGTCACTGCGCTCAAACAGCAAGGCTTGGTTTATGCGGGCTCTGTGCGGCTCTACACGTCAAATAACGTCATTTTGGCAACCAAGCCCCTCCATGCGGCGCCCGCGTGGGCCAGATTTTCCGCAACGCGTACCTTACGGAATTTCTTTACCGCGGGGAAAACATGGCGGGCGGACTGTTGCTTATGGAAAATCGCTGGTACAAACACTTAATTCGGCTGAAAGGACTACAAGACCTAAATACCGTAAACAACTCCTGGCGAGCACGCACACCGGGTAAAGGTGGAGAGTCTCTTAAAAAAAAGCTTGGAAGGGTTTCAATTGTTTGAATCTACTAGAATTCTCTACCTCTGTTATTGTCAAGCCAAGACTTAGCAGCAGCCTCAATTGAGAGTGGAACGTGATGACGACACTGAAGTTGGCTTCATGGCGCGCTTTCAATTCCACTTTAAAAGCCTTTAGATGGCAATGTTTGCATGACAAAAGCTTCTGCTTTTCTAACCCTGATATATTATTTACCAGTGTGAAATGACGATGGGTTTCTCGCCTGATTCCTAATATATACCATGTTAGTGGTCTATTGAAACCCATTTTGAAAAATCAGATGACGGAAAATGACATTTTGACTGCGAATTGATTAAAATCTGCTTTAAAGTAAATAATGTGATTGGTTCTAAGTAGGCTTTTTTCCATTGGTTTTCACTGAGCACGTATGTTAGCTGTGTTGCCTTGTGTGCTAATTTCTTGCCATGCCGTGGGTAAGCTTTTTAATTATTTACTTTATTTATTTTAGTTTATTATTACTATTTGGAAGTATCGAGCCTTGAAGCCTTGTTTGTATACTGCTTCTTAAAAGAAGGTCAATAAGGAGACATGTTTGACCAAACATGATAAATAAACGTGATTAATAATTATGATTTCAATATTGACCAGTATTGAATAATAGTGATCATTATTTTGGCCAAAAACATGCAGCCCAACTTCTTAGTATGATCCGCTTTATATGAAACATGAGGTGACCAAACCCAGAAACAGGTTAGTGACACACTTGTCTTGTTATTACAGTGACACTAACAATGTGACACAAACAAAGGGAATAATTAGTTGGATTAAACCAGATTGCTGTGATGAAATTTGGTATGTTTCAACCACGACTATATACACATTACAAGTATATTTATTGTTCATTTTACACTCACAACAGGCTGCATAGAATTGTTCTCTTAACCTTATTCTAGCACCCTTTCTTATCGTTGACTGTATTTCTTCACTGCATGGGACAAAGACTGATATTCAATTCTTTTGAGTTAGCAGCTTGTGAAGTGTATTTTATATGAGTGGCCAGTGGAAAATGTTTACCCTGACAAAAGTGGTCTTCGCTGCGTGTTGCACACTGACCGTGAAAACTGAACTCGGCTCATTGGACAGAGTGCCCCTTGTGAAAATATGAGCCACCGAGAGCAGGAGAAACATTCATAAACATCTTCTGCTACTGACGTTCCATTCATAAACTAAGTGGATGCAATAAGTGTGTCACACTGATGGTTAGCAAAGTCAAGATACAATTGGCAACACGAGTTCATTGCTTCTGCCTGGAGAAAGTGCAAGCTTAATGCCTGAGCTTAAACAAACAACTCTGGGAAATGAGTTGTAAATTTTGAAGTTTCCACAAAGATTAGAGACTGGCTAAATCAGACAGGGTTTCCCAGAGTTGTTGAGAGGTGGGGGTGGAAGCTTTGAAGATGATTGCCACCGTGTAAATGAGTTACCTGATTTTCTAGCTGTTAATGGAAATGTTCAATGCATAGTTGCATACGTGCGTGCCCATTGCTTCGTGTGACTTAGACAATGGGACTCCTAAAAGTCTCAAGCACACTGTCGGATTGGATCACAAGATTGCAGAGGCTCACTGTATCGCATACACTATTCCTAACATAGTTCAAAAGAGTGCTAAAGTTTTTAAATTACGGATTAATTCATCATCATAGATTGTGACATTTATATACTGACCCTCCTGTCTTCCTTTGAGAAATGTTTCATGTTTCTAAACATTTCCTATATTGCAAGCTTGTAACACCTATACCATATTCAAATCTTTGCGCCACACATTGATGAAGAACAAACCTATAATTTCCATACATTTTCATTGCATTATGCAACGTCCTGTCATGCTCTTCCAATACCCACACTGCTCTGCCTTGTCTCTCCAGCATCCTGTTTTTCAACACTTCTGAGACATTCATTGTAACCTAAACAGGAGCCTCAGCGGAGATTCAGTTGCATTTGACAGACTATTTGAATGACTTCTCACTGGGGTAGAGTAAGAACTCCAACCACTGTTTCATTAGCCTCAAAAACTATGTTTCAAAGAACACAACAGGTAATTTGAACTGAATATTGAGTATTTGGATTAAAATTAAAAATACATATTTTTTGCTTGGTTAGAAACCTATTATAAACACAGATCAATCTACACATTTCCACTTAAATATGAATCCCCAACTTTTATAAAGTTTTGATGAACTTTTTAGTGAATTTAAGCTGACAGTGCGCCTTATCTGATGCGCCTAATATATTGATGATATCAAATGATATATACTGTATAACGGTACTGATATTGCAACTTGTTGGATACAAGTATGTGCGCGCTGGTCAACAGCAAGCCCAATGCAATGTCTCTCAAGCCATGAAGGAGGAGCGTCTTGCTACTTTATCTCAATTTGGTGGAGTGAGCTTTATGAACATACAGTCATACTAAAAGTCAAGACGAAATAAGCATTATCCATTACTAGACAAACAATGCGTCACAAATAACCCGTGTGAAGGGATGTGCATCGATGCTAACATTAGCTATTGGTCGCTATCTTTTCATATGCTAATTGGAATTTTGGCAAGCATATGATGCTTAAGTGTCAACAGCTTGTGGCAACAACAATTTCCAAAACACATAAAAACACAGACTTACAATAATTGCTTTCAGTAGAGTCCCGAATGGGGGAGTCATCTGAATGAGCATGGCCTTCATGCTATTGTAACCGCTGGATTGTAGGGAAGTGTCCGGGAGTGATGACGTCAGGGGGGGCGACAGGAGACGGCGAGATTATTTGGAGGGAGTTGAAAAATAGATGGGTGTCTGCTGGTTACCTCCCAAAGGAATATATTTGTTCTGCGTTCCCTTCCCGTTGCATGGAAAGCTTTGGGACACCTTACACAAGTCACAACACACAGCGACTTCCTGGCTGTACCGCCAAAATAAAGCTGACAACGGATGCTTATAAACAAATAAACTAATCTGTGTGTTTGTAAACTCAACAACACCATACCAATCACAAATAGCCATTTTCAAATCAACAAAACAATATATGATAAGGTTTTTGGTTGCATTCCTTTCAGTGCAGTAGCATTTAGTGGATGCATAACGCAACTCCATCTAGTGGATGCATAATGCATAATGTTCTATGTGCGCCTTATAATCCGTTGCGCCTTATATACGAGTTTATTTATTTTAAAGTGGGCCATTAATTGAAGGCGCGCCTTATAATCTGGTCCAAAAATACGGTCCTATTAAACTGTTTTTGGAACAAAACTCTTGTAACGGAAACCAGAGAGATAACATAAGCAGCTCCCATTTACAAGCCATTCATTCAGACTATAATCAAAGTATGTGGTCAGTAGTCACTGTCATTTGAATTTTAACAGCACCGTTTTTAGATGGCTGGAGCAAGGCTGGGGCCAGGCTTATATTAATTACTGTCTTTAGAGCCATGCATGTCACAGAATGATGAGTATTTGCACGTGCAGCTAACTGTGTATTCATACAGATGTTTGAGTGTAAAATTGCCGCTCCCTACTGTTTCTGTTCCACTGAGTCAGAAACCAATCGGCTGCATGCTCATGTTTTTTATGAGGGAGGACAAGGGAAGAGAAGTAGGCAGAAAGTCAGAGGAGGAGAAATCTGAGCAACAACAGTGAGGCTACACTTCCTACTACCTCACTTTCTTTCATAAGAACGATGAACCCCATGATGCCACTAATGGGTTACAGACATCGTTAGTAAAAATAAATGCTTGAGCAGCTTTCGTCTGAATCTGTGCGCACTCGTCCTATTTCTGTGGATGTTGACGGGGATGAATGCACCAAGGCGACAGCGACATCTCATCATCATGGCTTGTTTGGATTTCAAGCTGTCTGGGCTCAGCTTCCCTCATCAAAGCGAACAGTTGACCACGCGGTAGTAGCATCATTGGAGCCGGTATAGCTCGGGAGACCACAACATACAGTGGAGGGAGATGCAGCAGAGGGTGAACTCGTCGTAAGTGGGGCGTCCGTTGAATCAACAACCCGTACCTCAATTGCTATGTAGCTGTCTGGCAGCGCCTGCTGTTCTGGTTCGGGTTCAAATTTAATTTGGAACGATTAGCTATGATGTGTGTGCACTGCATTCTATGTTTTGACCTAATATAGTTTTTGTACTTCAGTTCGTATTATGATTTGTGTAAAAATTATTTCTTCTGTGTTTCGTGCGCCACCCATCCCCCTATTGAATTTTGGCAACTCCAGTGAGGAAGCACTAATGTCAAATGATGCAGTCATTCATGGTGTTTTGATGTTGATGAGGTCTGTCTCTGCTCCTTTGTGTGAAATTTGACTCATAAGGTAGTCATAGTTTATTTTGATTGGCTTTGGTTTGTTTAATTTTGTTGGAAGACTATTCCATTTTCAGTCAATCCATTTATTGACAATTGCATAATCACTTTTAAGGGTAGGATACAACTTGTCACTAATCCCTAAAATACATGAGTGGTGTGCAGATTTAATAAAGTCACACAGTGCAAATTGCCAATTGTATTATAATAGAATTTTTCAATTACTTTACAGGGCAACAAAGTGGCACGTTTCGGATGGGCCAGGTTTTCTTATTCTATTTTTAAATTAGAATAATACTTAAAACATTGAAATTGTGACACATTTTAACATTTTCTAGGTCACATATATGTGCATACAGTTTTTCCAAGAAATTGTTATTATTAATTCATTTTGAGCTGCCTTAGACTTCCCAATGAGGGATCACATCACATCTCTGTCAGTATTTTGCATCCCTAAATCTCTAGGTAGCAGAACCTGCTCAATCGGGGCTGAGGCTAGTTTCAACAATCCTCAACAATCTTGAGTGATACATTAGTTGACAGCCGTCATTCAGACAAACTTGCTCATTGGAAACACTAAAATTATCTGCCTTTTCATCATGGCTCTTGATAACATGACACTGTGGGCCATTCCACATATTTTAGTCTGACTGAATGTTAGGATTGTATTCCTCGGGCGTATACATGACCTAATTCTGATATTGTCAAAAATGTATTGGGCATTTGTTAGGCGAGTGAAGGAAAATGCAGAATATGAGTACCTTCCTGTGAGCGGGGTATCAATCACAGAGAGAAACAGGACATCCCTGTGCTGCTTGCTGTACATGTTTAGACATGACAGGGCATTCCTCAAGTTGATAGTAGCGTCTATTCCTATAACCACTACCATGGCCGATGTGCTTGCCTGATCTATTCTACCATATAGCAGATTGAGTTTGGAGTTTATTTATAAAGTTAAACAACATACACGTAACTTGTTTTGCCAACGATAGAACTCTTAATTACTCTGTAACAGGGGGGTCCAAACTCAGTCCTGAAGGGCCGTTGTCCTGCATGTTTTCCAGGTTTCTTTCCCTGAAATGATCAGGATTGTTATCAGGCTTCTGCAGAGCTTGCTGATGAGTTGATCATTTGAAACAGTTGTGTTGGAGTAAAAAACAGGAAAACATGCAGGACACCGGCCCTTGAGGACGGGAGTAACCTATGCATATGCGTTGGACAAAATGATCACAGTCTTGCAAATAATGCTTCACATACAGTATATACTCACATGCTCGCCTCTGGCCTGGCTGAATGCCAATACCACTTTGAGCTGTATCATAACCTGCTGAGGAGTTGTGTCATTGCAGAAGTCTGTGTGAACATTGGCCTTCGGTCATGTGAATCTTCATGCCACAAGCTAAATCAGTGGCACCTCTAATGGTTGCAGCCAAGTAATGCAATCCAATTTGCTTCCATTACTTCAAACAATCATCTGGTAAATTGCTTTTTTCTTGACAAGCTTGTCCTATTTGTGGCAAAGTGAACAAAATAAAATATTATATACTGTGCCCATGAAACATTGCTTCCCTCTTGCAGCAAGTGACTGAAAGGTGCGTGAGGGTTAGTCGCCACGAGTGTGAGTTGCAGACTGTAATTTGTTCACAATTGTCCAGTACAGCCTGTTAAAGCCATATTCCTCTGTGCTGCGGGCCGGGGGCAGACAGTTACAGTTACCCACAACAACAAAGCTCACCTGCAGATTAATCATTTAACACATGTAGTCGATTACACATTTAGCTGTCATGGTGGACGTTTTACAATGATTGGCAATTTTGAACAGAAGTAATGAGATTTTGACATTGGCTTATGCTGCGTTCTCTATTGGCTTGTTTTGAAATGACAGTTTTAAAGCTCATGAGTGTCATGTTTTTGAAGAAAGAATTGAAAACTGCTGCAAGATGCACTGCCACCTCTCTGCAGTAAATTTACATTTTAGTGCGTTGCTGGACAAGTTTTTACGATGCATGATTGTTGACAATTTTTACTTCGCAATGTATTTGTATCTTTTAATGAGCCTCGCATACACTGTGTATAATTTGTCCTCTTTAAATTTGATATTGTATGTATAATTAAAAGTGGTAACTGGGCAGTGTGTGCGCAACTCTAGGATGGCAAGTGCTCAACCTCGTAATGCGGTCATAAATGGAGCCAAACTACTTTGGATTCTAAAATGATGTGCTGAGCTCTGCTTTCTGACACTTTGTTTTTGTCTTTCCCTCTTCACTCGTATATCTTCCTTGAGCATTATTTCCCACCGTTGTCTTGGCTCCTTGATGCGGCTTGGCCTAACTCTCCAGTTGCGCTCAATCGCCCTCTTCAATGCTCTTAGCACACAAATCCATCCAAAGCCCTCTTCACAGACACTTCACTTTCCTGCTCCTGGCTTCCTCTCTCTCTCTGCAAGCTCCCCATGGTAGCAGACTTGGCTTCATCACACTTTCTTTCCAAAAAGAGACTTGCTAGTTCATAACTACACGGGAGCCCTTTTAGCTCTCCTGTTACAAGTAGTACTGCAGTACCCCCCCCCCCCCCCCCCCCCCCAACACACACACTTACACACAAACGCGGCTGCCTTTTGAAGCACTTGCGGCCTAAATTTGGATAAAATGTGTTAATTTTTTACTTTAGTAGGGAAATGACTATACAATATTCAGACTGCTGAAAATTTTAATAAGATTTCTGAAAATAAGTGCGCGAGAGAACAAGTAGCCTTTTGAAAGCCTTCATTTTCATCAATACCTAATATTCATAATGACATTGTAATAATATTCATCATTACATTCATAATTAAGAGGAAATGTGTTATTTGGTCTTCTGTGTTTATAACTGTTTTTCCCCAAGCAAATTTTTTTTCTGTCCAAATGCTCAGTACTTGATTCTCATTTTCTTTTGAAATACCAAAAATTACTTAATAGCAGGCAGCCCTCTGTATCAGCAAAACACAGAAAAGCAAGTGTTGTACAAGACCATTTAGAGCTACCAAACCGCAGCGACAACAGATCAATTGAAAGTGAATGGAGTGAGGCCTTTTTGTGTTAGAATGTCTTTTGTATGGGGTAATTATTTTGCCTCCAGACTTACTTTCACTGGGCTGCTTTCACTTGTGTACTTTTTTGTGTGCATTATATTAATGCAAATTAATTAGCTTCTTTTACAGTAAAAGTTTGCAAGTATATGTACGTTTTTGACTATTGCACGAGTTCTAGATTAGGTGTGATGCTTGGTGACCGATCAGCATGAGTCAGTGCAACAATTAAGTAATTCGGAGAAATGTTTATCCTCTGCAAATTTGTAGCTGTTTGAAATAGTTGATACGAATTCATATGGATGATTACAATTACAATATTTACATTTTCACCACATGCTTTGACTTTCCTTTATTTGGTATTTGCATCACAATTGTCAATATTGTAATGGGTTAACAGTGGAACCGTTATTTTAGACATTGTCTGCTCAATTTTCCTCTTGCTGTGTCACTGTTTCAAATGTGTTAATCAAAAGATTTGAACTGTATTCATTCATATTAATTCAAATTCAGGTCAAATTTAATGGAATCCCTTTTCATCTTACAATGTGTGTTATGATGTTATCTTTGTGCAATATGTGTAAGCACGTAGTTCAAATGTATGTAAGGGTTGGACTGGACATAAACATATAATTTCAACTGTCACCCGTAAATCACTGTATTTCGTTGTGTGTTTGTCGTTGTGTGTTAGGTGGTACCATGGCAAGCTAGACCGAACCATTGCTGAGGAGCGGCTGCGCCAAGCCCGGACTCATGGCAGCTACCTCATCAGGGAGAGTGACCGCCGACCCGGTTCCTTTGTCCTGTCTTTCCTCAGCATGACCAATGTGGTCAACCATTTCAGGTGAGTTTCCGCTCATGCAGAATGAACAGTCCCTGTGTAGCTCTCCAGTATCAGCCCAATCTGATATGTGAAGAAAACCGCTTGTGTTGCTTTCTTATAATTATATACTGTAGGTATTGTAAACTTCCAACAAAGCCTTTTCACTTATTTAAAAGTAACATCCTTCAAGCAACTTCCTTCCTTTGATACATGTGAACTTCTATAGGCATTCCTCCATGAGCTTTTATTCACAATAAAAGTCGACTATTCGTGGGGGATAATGACCAAGCCATGACACAAATTGTTAAAAAAAAAAAAAAAAAGTCTCTATAGATGGTAAAAAAGCACCGTTTCCCCTATTTGACAAGGCTATGTTGCCGAAACTGAGAAAAAAGGTGTGTTTTTTTGTTTTCCCAGTCTAGTGGAGGATGGGTTCCCACAAACTAATTTGTAAATGCCAATTTTCACACCTTAATGACACTAGTTAGTGCTTTAGAGAATCTGTGCTCTTCTAATTAAGTATCAGTGGCTGGATGCATTTCACTTTTCGCAGTCCTGTGATGTCATGTTGTAACAAGCCCCCCTCTAAAGGAATTATGGACGTCAGGTTAATTGCATGACACTTGCGTTTCAACTGACAGATGTGCTTGGATTCCACATGAATCAAACCGCTAATTGCAAATCTGAAGCACTGTATGCTTTAAATTATCAAACGATTACAGTAGCTGTTCTTTAATGGAATAGGTTTTTAGCTTTTCATTTTAATATACTGCATATGCCATTATAACCATCCACTGTGGTATATCGTAGATCATAGTATTTATTTGTTACATTTCTGATGTAAATAGTAAACATTGCTTCTATATTTTGATGGTAAAATGCTGTATAGTCTACACTAGTCTTTTTTTTTGTCCTCTTGTTACAGGATAATTGCCATGTGTGGAGACTATTACATAGGCGGGAGGCGGTTCTCTTCCTTATCAGACCTAATTGGTTACTACAGCTACGTGTCTTGCCTGCTCAAAGGAGAAAAGCTGCAGTGCCCTGTGGCCCCTCCAGAGGTTAGACAATTGTTTATCACTAAATATGGTTGCCATTGTGCAAGATTGTCAGAAGAGGTCATTTGAGCTAAATTAAGTTTGGACATTTCATGTCCAGTTGAATAATACGCGTGATCTGCATAAAGATTAAGATAAAACTGTAACATTCATAATCTGATCATAATCATGATCTGCATAAAGGTTAAGATAAAACTAACATACTGTAAAATTCATGTTCAGAATGTGATGACTGTACATTCATTTTCATAATTACTGTACATCCATTTCGTCCGTTTGCTTAGCCTGTAGAAGACAGGAGGAGAGTAAGGGCCATACTGCCATACACCAAAGTGCCAGATACTGATGAGATCAGGTAAGCATTCATATTTAATTTGCTCATGGAGCATAAACACGTGAAGTAGTTCGATGACTGAGCCATACAAATCTCAAATGTAACTGAAGCCCGACCCCTAGTGGTTAGTTCATGGCACATCAGAAATACCACAAAATAATGTGGTTACGTAGGATGATTGTTTAAAAAAAAATGATAATAAGTTTTCTTCCAGTCTATCATACAACATTAAACTATGTTGAACAAATGCGTCTCCAGCTTTCTGAAAGGAGACATGTTCATCGTTCACAATGAACTGGATGACGGCTGGATGTGGGTGACTAACGTTCGTACGGAGGAGCAGGGCCTCATCGTGGAGGATCTGGTGGAGGAGGTGGTAAGGGGTTTCTATATTGAACTACTATACCATATTTCATTTCAACAGTAAAAAAAAAATAAAATAAAATCATCCATTCTGGCATTTGTCAAACCTTTTACACTAAGACATAAATTCTCACATGACCATTTTGACCAACATTAAATGCAGTGACATAAGTAGGCTTAAGGCACTGGTGTCCAAACTAACCCTAACCCCACCTTCTCCCATCACACATGATTCAAATCATCAGCAAGCTCAGTAGATGTCTGGTAACGATCCTGATTGTTTGAATCAGGTGTCTTGGAGGACAGAAATCTCAAAAACATGCAGCATATTGGCCCTCGACAGCTGGGTTTGGACATCCCTGGCTTAAGTGTTCATTAACACAAGAAATAGGTGCAATTTTTTTTCTTTAGGTTTTTTTTTTTCAAGGTCACTGTAACAGTGAGCTATCACTGAGCTTCAATATATAAAAAGTAACTAAAGGAACAATGAGCAGTATTCAGTGAAATATAATTAATTAGTAATTTAAGTAATTAGTATTTAGGCATCAAGTTGTCTGAGTGACACGCCCCATGAAAATAATTAACAATTACAAAACCTATTTGAAAAAAATTTAAAAAATCATGTTGATGTGATAGAATACATTTATTTGCCCGTTATTTAATTTTACAGTGTGATTTTAATTTTTTTTTTCATCACTAGATGTGGCTAATTATTAATTATTTAAGCGTACTTTGTATTTGTTTTTAATTGGGAATATTTTACATGCTACTACAAAAACATGCTTACAACAACTGGTATTCTTTTTACCACCTTGTGAGAATTACTGGTTTATTCTATTCTAAATATTAGTTTTATCACGTATATCTAGGTATAGAGCACAACAACCATGAGGCTTAAACTTCCAGCAAATTTATTTTGATGGTGGTGGCTGTTTAAAACGGATATAATGTTACAGTTGCATACAAATTAGGGTTTCAAATCGTTATCGTCTTGATAACTTTGTACAAATACATTTCTAGTGTCGGGAAGAGGATCCACATGAGGGAAAAATGTAGGTGATTTTTAATTACTTTTATAGTTTGCATTTATGGCTGAATGTTAAAAAAAAAAAAAAAAGACTTAATGCTATTCTTGTTGCATCCTCCATAGCTGGTATCATGGAAAGATCACTAAACAAGAGGCCTACAACCTTCTGATGACTGGTAGCACACTTCTTTTACTCTGAGGCAAAGTTATTTATTTAACAAAGTGTCACTGTAGTATAATCAATGTTGAGATTATTACATGATGGTAGATCTTAATTCTAAACATCGCTTCTCTCCCACTCATCCAGTTGGCCAGGTGTGCAGTTTCCTCGTGCGGCCTTCAGACAACACACCTGGGGACTACTCCCTCTTTTTCCGCACCAATGAAAACATCCAAAGGTTTAAGATCTCTCCCACCCCCAACAACCAGTACATGATGGGAGGGAGGTATTATAACAGGTTTGTTTTGACATGTGCTCACAATCATCATTTGTAAATGTTTGTCTGTAAAGGTGTGCTCTCATTTGGTAGTGTTGACGACATCATCGACCATTACAAGAAAGAGCAGATTGTCGAGGGTTACAACCTGAAAGATCCCGTTTCTGTACAGGTAGATACATGGATTTAGAAAGGTTTGAACAATTATGTCCTTTGCTTAATTATATATTATTTGAACAATGATCTTTGCATTGCTTTGTATACTGAGTAATAACCATTTTTATTTAAGATGTAGGTAACTATATATATGTATGTATGTTTCGTATGTTTATATTGTGGTCGTCTGTTTTTCATGGTGCGTCTTGTGTTTAATTAGCACCAAGAACAAGTCATCACTGACACGGTGGATGGGAGAGAAATTTACAACACCATCAGAAGAAAACCAAAAGATGCTTTCTACAAGAACATTGTCAAGAAAGGCTACCTCCTTTTCAACAAAGGTGTGTCACACGAATAGTGTTTTAATGACACAAGCTCCCTGTTGTTGAGATTAATTGAAATTCTTTCAGGTAAAGGCAAACGGTGGAAGAATCTGTACTTCATTTTGGAGGGTAACGATGCCCAGTTAATCTACTTTGAGAGTGAGAAAAGAGCCACCAAACCTAAAGGGTTGATTGACTTAAGTGTTTGCTCCGTGTATGGTGTTCACGACAGCCTTTTTGGCAGGTAAGGTGTCAGCGTATTATTCTCTGGTATGATTTAGTGAGGCTGTTTGGAGACGGTAACAGGTTATACAGTGGTTCAATTTTCTTATTTTTATTGCTCATTTTCAGGCCAAATTGTTTCCAGATTGTTGTCCAGCACTTTAGTGAGGAACAATACATTTTCTACTTTGCCGGGGAGGCTCCGGAGCAGGCGCAGGTAATAAAAGGCTGTGACATAAAACTCAAGCCGTCCATATCTCAAGGACTTGCGGTGCTAAAATAGTCTAATACTTTATAAGAGAAAATGTTTCTGAGTTGTTTCACGTCTTTTTTCTTACTCTTTCTTTCCAGGATTGGATGAAATGCCTTCAAACATTCTGTAGTAATTTAAGAAAGACAACTCAGCCCACCTCCAACAAACGGTTGAGACAGGTAGGCATGAATGTTTTTTTTTTTTTTTTGTCAAAATTTTTTTTTTAAATCTTATGTATTTTATTGTATGTATTAAGCACGAACTGGTCCCTTCTGTTTAGGTGAGCAGTCTGGTGCTCTACGTGGAGGAGGCCCATAAGCTGCCGGTGAAGTATTTCACCAACCCTTATTGCAACATCTACCTGAACAATGTCCAGGTGGCCAAAACACACCCAAGGGAGGGACCAAACCCTGTCTTCACAGAGGAATTCATTTTTGAGTGAGCCAATGTGCCACATTGGAGTTTGTATTTCTTTTTGCTTACTAAATTAAAAATTCTGTTTTTGTGTGTTTATAGTGATCTCTCAAGTGAAATCAACAGATTTGAGATCAGCTTGAGCAACAAAACAAAAAAGAGCAAAGAAAGTGACATCTGTAAGTGCATCTCTGTGTTTTAATCGCCCCGCTTATTCTGTTTTTCCTCATCTTTCCAACACTTTGTCTTTCTCAATGTAACGCTTCACCTGCTGCCAGTATTCATGCGTTGCCAGCTGAGCCGTCTGCAGAAGGGCCAGATGATTGATGAGTGGTTCCCTCTGAGCTCCCACGTACCCCTGAAAGGCATCGAGCCGGGCTCCTTACGTGTACGCGCACGCTACTCAATGGAGAAGATCATGCCCGAAGAGGAGTACAGCGAATTTAAAGAGGTCAGATTCGCTGTGATGCAAACCGATAAGTCCATACACTGGCCTCAATGACGGTGCGTTTGTGTTTCCTCCCAGATGATTCTGCAGAAAGAGTTCCACGTCATCTATGCTCTGGCCCACGTATGTGGTCAGGACCGCACCTTACTGGCAAGCCTCCTCCTGAGGATCTTCAGACACGAAAAGGCTGAAGCCCCTCTTCTCAGGACTCTCAATGACCGAGAGATTAGCATGGAGGGTAAGAAAAGAAAATGAAAATTTTCACAGATTAAACGTACCTGCACGGTTAGAAATAAGAGCAGCACTAACTCACTACTTTCAACATTACAGCGACACACTCTGATTGTTTGAATACTGGACAGTAGCAGCCCTGATTGAAAGCCTGTCAGAAGTTATTCGGCGCAGTCGTCTTGCTTTACACCCTCTGCATTAAATCCATTTATGATTCATTCTGTTGTCCAGAACCTGCCAATATTTTGCTGTGACCCCAGTAATTGCAGCTGGTACTTTGCTTTCTTAATGGCTGCTTTCAGAGAATAGAGTGGAGATTGTCCCCTGGTGGCTAAGCTTAAAAAAAATACATTAAATAAAAAGGAGCAGCTATGCTGCACTGGACCGGCAATAAGGTGCGGGGTTCAAAGCGTGGGGAAAAAGTAGTGACCTATAGTCCAAAATTTACGGTATATCATTCGCCCTTGCGATTGTAGTGTGTTATTAGTTGCAGTGGTGCCTTGATTTACAAGTTGAATTCTTTCTGGGACCTAGCCCTGAACTCTAATACTCGTACTGTGGTGCGAAGAGAGCTTCTAGCTGTTTGTTGACTCTCAGTTCAAGGTTAACATCAAACTCAACATGAAAAAGTGACAAAACACAGATAATCAACTAAATGCCAACAATCAATGCTAAAAGCCATAGCATCTCTCCTACATAAGTAAGTCAACACAAAAAATTACTTAGTGTGGCCCGTCACTTCAAAAACTAGCGAATTGCCCTATGACACTCATACACCAAAATACCACTGACTAGTCAAGTCTCTAAATGACAAAACATATTTAGGTCCAAAATGTGACCCAATCTACTCAAGATGTTAGCATGGTGGTAACTGATGCTCTGCTACTATGCCGCAATGTACTGTCAAGCATTGTATTAACTAAATACAACAAAAACATAGTAGCATCTAAATATTTTTCAGGACAAGCATAAAGCAAGGGTCAGATGTTGTTTGCTCTAGAAAATGGATGGATGGAAAGTTGGTATTCTGTTCAAATTATATTGTTAACACCTCACTCACTGTATAGTTTACTCTGCTTGTGAACAGATGAAGCCACTACGTTGTTTCGGGCGACCACTCTGGCCAGCACGCTGATGGAGCAATACATGAAGGCCACAGCTACGCCCTTCGTCCATCATGCTCTGAAGGACACCATTCTCAAGATCATGGAGAGCAAACAGTCCTGTGAGGTAAAATCTGCATGTTTTGCTTTGCAAACTGCCTCCACAATAATAAACAATTCATTCATTAACTGAATAATACCCTCTTAGTAGAATCTATGAACTGATCTTTAGTATCCTTTTTCTGAATGCAGCTTGTCCTATTAGCTTGTGCCAAGTGTACCTAATGAAATCACTGGGGAGTGTCTAACAACAAATATATTTCTGCAGTTGATACTACTATGGCACTTTGAATTTGGGATACGATATTTTAAGCAAACGTTTTTTGAGCCTTATTTGGAAAAAGTATTCACTTCAGAAACTATTAATAATAATAATAATAGCAAATAATGTAATTGCCCCCACCACCACCCAAATTTAACTCATACAGTATTTTACCCACATGTTTATCCACACAGTATTTCTGGACTTTTCTGCCATTTGTGTAGCATGACATGGCATTTTCTCGTGTCCATCTGTCTAATTTCAAGTTGAACCCTTCCAAACTGGAAAAGAATGAGGATGTCAACCTGAACCTGGCTCACCTCCTCAATATCCTGTCAGAACTGGTAGAAAAGATCTTCATGGCTGCTGAGATCTTACCACCGTAAGTGCACAAATGACTTTTTTCAAGTGCAGCATTTTCATGACTGAGCTTCAACAGCATAACGACAATATTCCAAGCAAATATATTGTTGTTGTTCCAGGACGCTAAGATTCATTTATGGCTGTTTGCAAAAATCTGTGCAGCAGAAATGGCCAGCTAATACCACCATGAGGACCAGGGTTGTGAGGTAAACACAAAATCAAACTGTTTTCTTACTTTATTATTGAAAATAAGATACTTGCCTCACTAAGGACTACGTTTTCACAAATCTGATTAACAGTGGCACTAACCGTATGTCTCCTTGTAATTACTTTTTTGAGTAGCTAATAAAGAACATTTGCAGATTGTTTGCATTTGATAGCAAAAAAAAAAAAAAACTTTTGTTTTGGTTCTAATGTACGTCTCAATCTAATCTGTGTTCCAGTGGTTTTGTCTTTCTAAGACTCATCGGTCCTGCAATCCTCAATCCAAGAATGTTCAACATCATAGCTGGTGAGAGGAAGTCCTAAGCCATATTCAATGTGCTCTCCAATTAATTAGAAATGATTTTTTTTAACCCAGAAAGATCTTCAAAAATTGTTGTTTATTTTGCATGAAAAACTTGAGGAAATGAGGACGCAACCCCCCCCCAAATATATACATATATTAAAGATAATTGTAAAAACAAAATTGAGATATGCAAATCAGGTTGCTCCAAATATGGAAATGCAGACATTGTTCAGGAAATAACTCTATAGGTTGATATCTCTGCAGTAGCCCAGTGAGTGATGTCAGAAGCGTTTACACCACATCTGATTGTTCATGTGCCATCACTTGCTTCATGCTCCTTGAGCATGTTTTTATTTAGAATTTCTCTTTTGGGCTGCTTGTCCCGTTCAACAAATGCCAGATGTGATCGCCGTCTCTTTTGTTTCTGTCTTCTTTTAGACCCTCCATCTTCAACAGCTGGCAGGACCCTCACACTGGTGGCAAAGGCTGTTCAGAACCTTGCCAACCTGGTGGAATTTGGTGCTAAGGTAGGAGACGTCTACATGGAATGTGATTAAGTGATCTACTGAGATCGTGCCCTTGTGCTCACTCACAGGAGCCTTACATGGAGGGCGTGAATCCTTTTATCAAAAACAATAAGCATAGGATGATCATGTTTCTGGATGAGCTGGGGGTGAGTACCGTTATATATAATTCGCCCCCGCATTGACGTGGGAGAGATCTGCTGCTAAGACCACATACAAACAACTCCGTAGACTCTTCACAGCTTGCATTGGGACTCTGGTTTGCAGAATGTTCGCGATCTTCCCGAAACCACAGAGCACTTTAGGACGGATCTGTCCCGAGACCTGGCTGCATTGCACGAGCTCTGCGCCGCGCACTCAGATGAGCTTCGGACGCTCAGTAACGAGAGGGGGGCTCAGCAGGTGAGAGATGTCTCGTTGTGTGTCCGTTTGCCTACACTGTAATAAAGGTAGGGATACTAAGATTTGAGAAATAATCTACTTACAAATTATTTTCCCCCTCAATATTGCATTTTTGATTTAATATGCAATTCTTTTTTTGGGAACCTCTCACCATGTTTTTATTCTTTAACCGAGTAATAAATTAATCCATGCAATAAACAATGAAAGATTATTGTGATTTGAAAATTGAATTCTGCGACATGGACATGTTAAATGGGAAATTCAGCCAGGAGACTAAGCAGATGTAAACTGGTGTCATTTTTGTCTTTTCTTTTTAATATGCAGCATGTGTTGAAAAAGCTGTTGGCCATCACGGAGCTCCTCCAACAAAAGCAGGCTCAGTATGCCATGTCCAACAGCAACAGGTAGTACCACATCCCCAACAACCCCCCCCCCCCCCCCCCCCCCCCCCACGACAAGTCTCCTCCACTGGGGGTGCTGAACTGGGGAGAGCTCGCATGTTCTCCCCTCATCTCCATAGCAACCCCATCCACCACCACGCACACGTCATAATGTAGTCCCACCCATCCCCATACCCATCCATGTTGTTCCATTCGCCGTGAGAGCTATGCAACAACAGCTGAGTACATCCAATGCAGTACTTAACTGGCACCAGTGACTGACAGCTGCCTGCACAAGACCCCCCCCAACACACACCCTTTTTGAATTATGTGAATGAGTCCACCTTTGGGTACATTCAGTTCCCTTCCACATAAGGGAGAGTATTTGGATTCTGAAAGGTTTCTCAGTACCCGCCATGCTTCTCTAGCACAAATTGCCAAAGTGTAGCCCCCTCCCGCTTCAATTGAGGAAACTGACATGAAGAAGCTAATTATGTCTTTTGTTGTAACTGGATTGTGAGCGAGGATGCTTTTATACTGTAAGTAGTGACTGACGTCTTTTCAAGTTTGTGAAAATATAGGCAAAGTGCTGAAATGAGTGTATTTTTTTTTTGTTTGTTTTGTTCAGTTTTATAGATTGAAACAAAGCCTTGAGAGAGAGGTTATTTTATATAAGAATAAATTCTCTTGCTGGAATCATGAGTATATAAGAGATGAGCTGAATTATTCTCCATCAGATGGTATCACCTGTTTTGAATGTTTGGTTAAAATATTTTTTTTCCTCTCCAAACTTTTCAACCCAGGCAAAACGCCTAATTCCAAAATCCCAGTATTTTACAGTTTGCAGCAGATTATTTGGGAAATCAGTACAGACTGTATCAGACATGCATGCACTTATTAAACAGTTTTTGTAAAGTAGTTGATGGGCTTATTTGTCATAATGAAGACGGGTTATAAAAAAAATACTTTTTATTTTAATCCACAATGAAAGCAAACAGCTTCTCCTGAATGCGTTTGTCACTACTTCAGATTGGTCGCTTTGAGGAAGAATGGTCATAGGAGGTCTTCATCTGTCCACTCCTGTAACAAAAACATGTTCAATAACGAAATGCCGGATTCCAATCATGGTGCCCGAGTGTGGAACATGGCCTCACCTCCTCCGTTATCCGTGGCTCTTTTGCTACGTGGCCTTCCTCCTCATACCCCCGCTTGCGTTTGCTGGCACACAAAACATTTAGTTTAACATTTGTTTAATAATGAATATGCTGGACTTGTTGAGCTCTACGTTCACGGTTTGTGACGAAACACTTCATTTTCATTGATGCAACTTTAGATAGTAGTTTTCATTAGTAGTTTTTCCCTCCATTCCATCATTTCATCCCAAATAAGTTTGTATACTAGATGCAGTGTTTTCCAACCTTGATTGACTTATGGGTTTGTTTTTTTTTACACACACGTTAATAACGTACAAGGTGGCTTCTCATGGTAGAGCGTAAGACGCTGGCATAGATAGCTGAATAACGCGTTGTTTGTAGTGAATCATTTTTGACCCAATGAAATGGAATAGGATAATATGCTGTGACACCAGTTGGGAAACACTGCACTAGCGATTAAAATCCACCCCCAAATTGACTGTGTGTAGCTTTCCCAACGTTATCCACTTTATCTTCCAGGACAGAATGCACCATCATGTCACTGGCAGCTGCCATCCAGGTCATGTGAATTCCGTGGAATCACACCTGAGAGTCAAAGTGCCGGCCGGAAAGAGCGAGGCCTCAAATTATTTCTCAGCATGTGGCCTACTATCTCCATAGTTCAAATGCAATATGGCTGCCTCCCAGTGAGAGCGGGGGTGGGTGGAAACACATTTGCTGCATAAGTGAACATTGTCCTTCCAAAGCCTTTCCCGAATATGCTTTAGACACACTGTTTGAACGATTGATGACGGACCTGAGCTACAGTAAGCCGCAGAACTGAACGAGCTCGCTTACGTGGATGTGGAAAGTCGGGAGGGGGTCCACCAAAGCACTGAAGTAGCATCATCTGTAGTCATCAGGGAATTTCAACACGAGACTACACAAGCCTTAAATCCCCTTTCTACACACCGTCCACCCCACAGCACTTGTTACGTTTTTCTCGTGTTATTTTGCTGCTTTGTCCATAGAAAAATCCAAATGTGTTAATGATGTAGCTGAATAGCAGAAAGGTAGTCTTGTTTAGGAGACGTGTGTGTAACCTGGCTTTGCGCGTGTGTTAATCCTGCGACATAAACATTGCTCTTGCCAACTAAAAAAAAAGGTGGTTTGATCAAAAGCGTTCAAATAAGTGGGGTACACGCATACTGATTTTAATATCTTAACACCTAATACAGGGAGGGAGGGAGAAAAAAAAATATCTTTGCGAGGTGTGTCATAGTATGCAGACTCGCCAATGAGCTGTCAAAAATACGAAATAAGATTCAGCATGCTTGTAGGAGATAAAACAGCTGGAACTGCAAACCTCTTTTGATGTCCCTCGAATCCATCACAGCCAAAACTAAGATACTATATTAGCATAATAGTCTGAAGAGTTCCATTAAAAACAGGGCAGATATCTACTGCACAAAACTACTGCATTATGCTACATACTACATAACATGCAACTGAAAGAATTCACTGCGCTGTCAAAAGGAAAATGACCCACTAACATGCATTTTACACGTTTAAGGATTAATGACCACTAGAGGGTGCACTTGCATCACATTTTGAAACCCACTACCCTAATCCCTGTACAGGTGTTTTTTTTTTTTTTTTTTTTTTTCTCCCTAACTTATTTGCACTATATAACAGTCCATTCAAATTAGTTTTGGAGCATTACTTAGGTTCACTATTTTTTACAATTGTCAGTATGTGTGTACACCGCTTCAACTACAGTCTCTTGAATCACACCACCACATTTGGACTTTGTTTTTCAGACAAGTAATCACGCAACACTCGGGTAGCAAAATGGGCGGGTAATTTTGCATAAATTTCAAGAGCATTTGATAGCCCCGCGCAAAGTTTTCGACGTTGAAAATTCCCCAGCTCCACACAGAGCACAACGTGCTGGTCGTAGTCTGTTTTGGCCTCCTTGTCTGACTCCGTGCCTGTCTGTAGCTCAAAGTGCATGTAACAATAACACAAACCTTACCAAGTATAAATGGGAGATAAGTCCATCACTGTCAGCTGTGCCACCTGGTGTGTTGTACTGTACTTGTTTCATACGCTCAATATGGTGTTCCTTTATATTTTTATACCTTAAACTGACCCTTTTCCATCTTAAATACGACAACCTGGCAAAAATAAAATCAACTGTTGTGACCTGACGCAAACATGGAATGGTTCACTCGGCTGTTTTCAGGCACAATGCCTGAAAACAAAGAAAATGTACACAGGCTTACAACTAATATGATCCAACATGTGCCAAGTTTTGAGTGACGTCACCAAAATGGAATTCATTTTACAATGTTTGTTATTCTGCTTGTGATATGGAATTGTTGTGATGTACAACTGTCAGTTGTGTATTACACTATCAACCGATACAATAAAAATATATATCTTAGTATGATACAACAAACATGTTTAACTTAATCAAAAACCTTCGGGTAAAGTCAAATGTACATATTTCTACTGGATACTAATAGTAGCACTATAGTGAACAATACTCACAGGTAGCATATTAGGACAAAGACTTCAGGGGGAGGGGGAAAAAAAACAGGCAGGGGTTTTCAGTCCAAAAAAGTGTCACTCAAAACTGGGCGATGTTTGGTAATGTGTGTTCTACTCTGCCATGAGATGATGTGTATGTCCCTAATGTTCCATGTTTCAAGGCAGTCATGATGATCCTTACTTGCTTGAAAATGTACCAAATTCTGCATGGATCCTCCCCAGCTTCTGCTTGCCAGCATTCACCTCATCAGGTTTTGGAAGTTCATATCGTTTCAGGAGGCTTTTGATCCCTGAAGTGGACAGAGGAAACGTGTGGGTTCATTGCCTTGGAAACGAGCGGACATCGCCGTTTTGTGGCGGGTTACTCACGTCTCATGCAGTCGTACATTTTGGCCAGGGTTTCTTGCTCACCCTTCAATCCCAAGCATCCAGTCAGGTAGCTAGGGAACAAAACATGGCGTGCAGATTTTTTTTTTCCCCCATGTTTGAAAACAATAGGCAACAGGCTACTTCCGGGTGCTTGAAAAGTGATTCACAACGTCCGACATTGAACTTGTGTTTGGATTTATACTGCCTGCCATTGCCTCATTTAGTAAGAAAGCAAAAGCTACTCCCGTGTGTCAAAATGGCCTACCTCTCTATATTGAGGCCAGCTCTTGAGGCGCAGCTTAGGATGGCAGTGAGTGCAATCTGTGAGGGCGAAAAAAGCAGCCCAGCATCTGTCATGGCCGCATATGTCAGAAAGTCATCCACATTCTTCCTCAGGGATTCTGGGTTCTCCAGGGTTGGATATCTCGTCTGGAGGGCGACAGTTGTGAAGAGTACACTTGAAGTGTGTCTCCAACCAACGGCAAATCATACAAGAGACAGATTGTACATTTAAGTGATTACTTAATCACTTAAACAGTGGAGTCCAACAGCGAGCTTAACGCCCAGTTTGAGTTCGTGTGCTTAATTAGCAGTTAAAAAAAAGGTACCTATGTATTATTTCTCAACTACGACTACTATGAAAATTCTTGCTAAAAATGTCAGGGAATGTTGTAACCCAAGCTCTTAAGACACTTATGTCATTTTTCCTTGACAGCAAATGGGAGCACATATGGAGAATATTCAATTTTTTTTTTTTTTGTATCTGAAAGTCAGCCCACCTTGAGGTCTATCAGCAGCCCCTCCAGAGGTCTGTAAGGGTTGTGGACCACCAAGTGGAAGTTGAGTTGCTGAACCAGCAGCAGCTCATACTCCAGAATCTGCTCAGAATCCCGCTCCTGTTCGGCCGGACTCTCTTGCACGAGGTTGCCCACAAACTGGCTGCAGGATACGTTAAATTCGTCCACCTTGCAGGCTAGATATGCGCATGTCAGCCTGAAAAAAGAGAGCAAGCACACGCAAGTTAGAAATGACTAAACCGACCGCTTTCCAAAATGTCAATTTTATTCAAATTAGAACTGCATTGGGGGTCCTCTTTTTATACCAGTCACATTTTGAGGTTATGAACTAAAGTGCCTGGTGCTGGAAGAACATGACTACATTGAGGTTCATCATTTGCATTTTCAAAGAAAAGCGATCACTACAGCAGTGTCCAACGAAACATGCCATACAAGGATGTATGTATGTATGTATTCTTCCGCAACAGGTCAAGCTAATCTCTGCATGCCCTGTGGTATCCCCAACGTCAGTAACCGCTTGTACTCACATGATAATCCTCGGGTGGTACTCCATTATCGAATTGTTCATGTAGAATCTTCTAAAGTACATAAGCGCCGTACCCTGCATACAAGGTAAACAACTTAAAACACAATTTTCTCATTTCTGCAGGAATTAAATCACAGTATACATCTTTAATATACTGTACATACAATGCCTTTTTTAAAAAAATAGGTTTTTACAGCATACAGCCAAGTCAACATTGTAGTACCACTTTGTGCCGAGACACGCACTAAGCTCTGCCAATGAGACGCAGTGCAACTAAAGACAAGAAAACGATGGACCACATTTTTGCCATTTTAAGATGTGTTCTTTCTGCGGTGTAGAGGAAGAATAGGTCTGTGATTCTTATGTAGCTCATAAGTGCTGTTGCACCGTGATTGTTAAACTTGCAGCTGTTGGAAGGTTTGTAAATACAGCAACATCCATCTAATTACCGTTAGCATGTCCATGGAAAGTCACAGTACGTTGCACTCCTGCATTTTTGCATCATATGTAAATTCTCCTATTAGAGGTGGGGGGGGGGGGGGATACCCTCTAACTATTTGCTCTTTCTTATACTTTGGCTGAAATACTAAAAGTATGACTTTGGCATCTTGTGGTACTTGACGCCAAGGGACTATGCTGAAGTGAATTAAGAATTATTTAGACAAATCTAGAGCTTTTTCTTTTTTTGGTATCTTAGTATCGAATTTATCAAATTTGAGCTACAGTTAGATAAAAATAGTGCTTTGAAGAAAAAAAAAATCAATAAAGCAAGTTAATTTTCATTTAGACCAGTGTTTCTCAAAGAGTGGAACAAGGCCCCCTGGGGGCAAGGCGATGCCAGGGGGTACGCGGATGACATTTAAATAACTTCATTTAGATGATACACCCCCACCCCCAAAATACATACGATGACAGATTTGGGCATTGCAGGTTTGAAAACGTTGCAGAAGTCCAGCAGCTTCCTCTCGTAGTTTCTGAAGAGCACGTCTTCTTCATGACGATCCAGGAATATGGACTCATTCGCCACGTTCTGTGGAGACACACACACATAAAAAATGTAAGAAACAAGCTGATTTTTTTAAAATTGTTTTTGCCGTTGACCTTTCCACTTTCTCTGATCTTCTTCCTAAACTTCTGGTTGGCTTCCTGCCTCAACTGTTCCAACTCGTCTTCGCTGTTAAACGTCCAATATTTTCTTTGTGAACTGTCATGGAACATTGCTGCAAGAGAAGACGTCACAGAAAGTGAGTCATGTATTGGCGGCTGCTTACTGAGGCGTTTAACGGGTAAAATTGTGCTGAGCTCTTGCGTTATTCAGTAAATTACGTTGGCATGTGATGGGTTCGAGACGGCGTTCAACGACGATTGACGTTAATGTTAAGTTACGTCGCTTCCCGGTAAATTTACATAACAGTAGTTATTTAAAAGGGTATTACCGTAGATAAATTGTCTGCAGTACCCGGTGTACGTGCTCGATTCTCTTAAAACGGTCCGCCGGCTGCACTAAATAGTGGTCGCATGTGCCGACGTCAGCCCGTCACAGTCGTCGCTTGTTGATGATCTTACCGTAATATTGTCTTGACTGCGCACGAAGATTTCTTGCGGTTTTTTGTACGTTTTTTAATAATCATTTACCCAAATAAAGATACAAAAAGCGTCAGATGTAGTAGTTATATAGTTATATGATTTGAAATCATCACTCAATTATAGGTTATACTTTTTTGAACACTCAACATTCACAATTCACAAAGTTCACAATTGTCAATGTACCTTTTGTCCGTTTACAAAAAATGTGTATTTATTTTTCCAACATGGCAGCACTTTGAAACGATGCCACTCAGCACCCCGCCCGGAGTTGCCTTACACCGCAATTTGCATAAACAGGAGTCATTTATGAATAATGAATACACATGCGTTCAGCGGGAGACGCTATTTGCATCGCTATTTGCATATCAGCACAGCTACTGTTTGACTTCCTACCTCCGTATTGTTGTCCTGCGAGCCTTCATAAACCACAAGTAAGGAATTCTAGCTCCTGAACAGGTATGTCCTTGTTGTGTGTATGGTGCGTGTATTCTGCCATTACAAGTTTAGTCCGTCTCTGATTTGCTTGTTTGTGTCAATACTGCGTGCGTTTGCCTCAAGTCGACCCTTTGCTCCATCCTGCTATTGCATAAACACAAGGAGAGATGCAAAATTGATGAGAGCATTGCATCGCGTGTCTGTTTGTGTGTGCACGCAGTGAAGAAAGAAAGAGAGCATGCGTGTGCGTTAGTGTGCGTGTGTGTGTAGTGGTGGTGTGTTTGTGAAGCATGGGGAGAACCCAGTCAATGGGCCCTCCACATCTGCACGGTAAAGGTTTTCATTATAATTGTTATCAGTTCAACTTAAAAGTTGTGCTTTTTTCTTTTTTAAATACGCCTCATCTCTGAGTTGACTTAAATCCTCAAAGTCCTTTAGGCTATTGGGTTATCTAACGGCAGTAATGTAAGTTTTTTGTTTGTTTGTTTGGTTTTTGTTTTTTTGTAAAGGGTATCGATCCAAAAGCACATAAGCATACAATATCATGCTTGTGAGTATTGTTACGCTGTGTGTCTCTATGTGTTGATGCACCATTTGTGTTCAAATAACTGTTGCTGTTGACCATTTTGCCCTATGCCCCCATCGTACTGTAAAATCATGCATGCTAGTGTTAAAGCAACAGTGTGTAAGATTTAGACTGTTTTCCTTTAAAAAAAAAAGGAATAAATTAAATGATTGTATATTTCAAAAACTTGCAAACCAAGGTGTTCTTAATGACCAACAGTATGTTTTGTATAATTGTAGGTCTAGTTATCATTCAATTATATTACATGAGGGGTGGCACTTCTCCGGAGGCGGCCATGTTTGTTATAGCTCTGGACAATGGTAAATGCAGCACCTGCAGCACACACTGCACATACTATTGATGCTGTTCTTTCATCCACGTCTGAGGTTTCCTATTAGGCAATAGCATTAAGTTAACAGACATGAACACGACGCTGTGTGGTTGTTTTAAGTATGCAGAAGGTAATTTCTTTAATTTTTGTTTAGTTTGACAATTAGCTTGGGAGTGGGGATCAACAACTTGAAGGTTTTTCTTTGTATGGTTTGTTATGGATGCTAAATTGCTGCTTGTTGTGAAGAAAGCTCTTTGAGCAGTAAAAAGATGGAGAAGTACGACACTTTGTATGAGAAAGGAAAGGTAGGCACTCAAAACGATCATGAAAACAAACATTTTTTTAGTACGTCAATTAAGACTGGGACAATATTTCTTGCTTTAAAAGAAAATAATCAGGTTTGTTGGGACGTTTACGGGCCCTTGGAAATCTCAGGCCTCAAGCTACTGCATGTTTTTGCTTAATGGCAAGCTTGCCCTCGTGTGTGTGTGTGTGTGTGTGTGTGTGTGTGTGTGTGCTCGCGAGCGTGTTTTATACTCTTGCCAATGTTTTATGAGAAAGTGTGTGATTGCCGGTCATCATTTTGCAAGACACAGGCATATTTAAACCCTATCTCATCACCCCTAAAATACCACAGGTGATAAATATAGTTATGATGTACTGTATTTTATTATTATCATGATATAATACTATCTTCAAGCCCTGGCTTAGAACCATTTCAGTTGTTGTAAAAGTCTTTTTAGGGTCATACTAAATGATGGGGGGGAATTGAAATTGAACCAATGTTTATTGTTATCACTGTGCTATGAGTGTTTGTGGGCTCATGTTTTGGGGCTTTTTAGACCAGATTGTGATTTTTATATGTTTTTGGAAACACACATCCACTGCCTTAGTTGCTTGCTCTTGATAATAATATAGGTGCAGTGCTACCTAGTACTTTTGGTGTGAAATTTTTGGGACTTGGTTAAAAAGAAAAAAGTGACCAACTCGTCCAACATACAGTATGATATCGTACTTTTGTACCACAATGAGATCGAATTGGATTAAAAGTGTACTGGATGCACCGTATTTACTAATTTCAAAACAGATCCCTGTGCGGAAAAATCTAATGGGCGGGCTCGAGCAGATGCCCAAACAATGTACTGTATGTTGCAGTCCAGTCCAGCCCAGCGGGAATTCGCCAGAACTTCCATATTACTCACTCTGGGCCTGTCTGTGATTCATAACAGTGAAATAGAACATCAATGGAAATACGGTTGGAATGCAAATTCTCCAATAGCAATAGATTATTCCTTAAAAATATCGTCTCCAACAGTTTTTCCCCATGTTGTAAAAATGATTAAGGACAGTTATTTTGAAACATATTATTTGCAGGGTAAAATTATGTTTACTTGCCCCTGCTGCCATACACTTGATTTTAGTGGCTCTCTAATCAAGTTAGCCTCCACCTTGAATCGTGTCTTTGCTCGCATATGAAAAACCTTTTCATGCACAAAATGTGAAAAGATTACAATTTATGAACACAATGTCACCTGATATCCAAGTACTGACTGATGGATTGGTACATTGTCACCTTGGCTGTACACATCTCGGAGGAGGAAGTGTAACACAATAGTTAGCCCCACGTGTGCGAAGCTCCACTCTCTTATAAAAGAAAAATCATTTGGAAATAACCTTGGCAGCCATGCAAATGATTTCTCTGACCAATGAGCTCACTAAATCTCATTTGATGGTCTTCATTTTTGTTAAGCAGCCCATCGTCACGCACCAACAAATACAATTAAAGCCTGATTCTAAATCCCCCGATGTGCATATTAATTATGCTTCCCTCTATTACAACATGTACCCCCACCCCACTCCTTTTTGTGCAGCTGTTACCGTAGCAACCGCGCTTGATATCAGAGCAACCGCCAAGGACACTCATACAGGCACATGGGTTATGTGCACTGAAGCTGGGCATCAACACCTAGATGACCACCAATCACCACCGCCCTCTCATATATTTTGCCGCATAGGGGAGTGTGTGTTTGTGCTTGAAACAAAGCAGGAAGTGCATGTTGATTTAATACATGCAGTGTGTGTGTGTGGAACTACACGTACATTGGTTTGAATTTGTCCCTACATTTGGTTTCCTGTGGTTGGCATTGTTTTTTAAGTCTCCCTTCCCCCTCCCTTGCAGACACTTAACAATCCCCTCCCGCCCCCCCGCCTCGCCCTCTAATTGAGCTTTGTGTCTACCTCCATCTCTATTCAAACACAGCCTCATTTGCATACCACTGCCGCACCACGGACAGCTCCCCAGCTGTACAGTAGGGAACTAAATGAGGAACACAGACCCACTTTACGTGACGTGAATACTAAGGAGCTGACACATCCTGTCAATGTTTCCAGAAATGCAACAAGCATCTGTAAGTTGAACAGCAAAACCAAATCAATGCATTCACGCAGAGCAACCTGAAAAGACATGCACCCTAACGTTTCGTGTCAAGTTTATGCGAAGGAGTCGTAAAATGTGTGCTGACAGCAATTTTAGGATTTATACTGTTTAGGACAATCAAAGTTCCATTCAGTCACTATGCTACAATGTAAACACTAGGAAATCTAATGTATTAACCTACTAGTACTGCTTACGTTATTTTTACATTTCTGTTACAATATCACAAACAAAAACTACCGATACGTTTGCTAAGAACTATTTTTTTTCAATCGCTGTGATTCTCAGTCAACCAAATCAAGTTATACATATAGAAAAATCCTTTTTAAAAGAAAACACATAGTGAAATAACCCTCATACAAACAAATGTTCCCCACCTTCAAACCTAATTTCAGTTAGATTCACAATACTACAACAAACTATTTTAATGTGGCTGTAATAAAATGATTCGAGGATGGGTCTTTAGGATAAAAAAAAACAGATGCAAAGACTGAAAATGTAGTTAACATCATACATGGTTATGAACTACTCACGCAAAGGTCTCAGGTGTGACACCTGCCTTACATGTAGCATTAAAATGTAAAAGTGTTCTCAATACCCAATATCACCCAAAAAAAAGAAACACACACTTTAAAACACCAATTTCACCATCATGACCAAAATTAAAAGTCTTGCAGTAAGCTATTGTGTATGTAAAAAATAAAATAAAATAAAAAAATGAAAAACAACAAAACAAGGCATAGGTTTTCATTTTATTGTACTTCACACAAGCAATCACAGTTAGTAGCATTATCACTGTGGTTAAATATGGGGGAATAATAATAGAAATATTAAATAATAATTTTATTGGTGTACTGCACGTAAAATAGTACCAAAACAAACGTTCCAAAATAAGCAGTGCCGCTGGGTTTAATTAAAAGTTAAACACAACTGAATGAACAGTACTTGCGCAGTTCCTTTTAAATACCATTAGAGGGAGCCCTTGTACCACATGTGGTACCCATACCACACTGTGAGAATCACTGATCTCTGCAATAGGATTGGCATTGAAACAGGAGTTCAAGTTCCAGACAGATTCTCCAGTCACTTTAAAAAAAACTCTCAAAAATACAATAGCAGGATTGTGAATTTTAACAGTGTATCAAAGACCATTTCTTGGTCAAACCTTTTATTGAGAACACTCATTCATAAAGGCCTAGGGTTTGGCAGTTAGTGAATTTAGGTCAAAGATATTTTACATGTGTTTCTTAATTACAGATATAATGCTGCAATATACAGTGTCACACTTATCTGAGTTCCACTGACTGTGTTAGAAAATGATAGGTAGGGTTGCTAAGATTATTTTCAAAGGGCAACATCTGCCCACGTCATATACAAAGTTGTAGTTGTAGTTGGTTCTTGAAAGCACTTCGGTGATTCTTAGGATTCAGCCATGCTTTCTGACATAACACGCAGGCACCATATAATGGAGGTGAAATGTTACATTCAGTCTTCCATTTTGTGTGTTGTTGGCGAACCTCAATTTATACCAGCAAGCTGGGCCTAGCGACAGGATCTGTTTATTCTTGTGTAATGTCAGTGCTACGATCTTCCATGGTTTGACACCCATGAGTGAGGCTGCTCCACATGATGTTTTACTTAGGAAACACAATTGCCATGCATTTTTGATACACTCCAAAGACACTTAACAGCACAATGGCTGCTTAATGGCAACCGTTCATGTAAGAAAATAAATAAATAAATAAAAAAGACAATTTTCACCCGAGGCACATTTGTGGACATGATGACGTTTTCTCTTGTTGTAGGAGTTGCTGCGGATGTTGCTCTTGGTATGAAAAAAACAGAAGACATGTCAGTGAGATTTTACATTTTGGTCATTTCCTATGACCATCTGCGGATGCAAAGAAGTGGGTTGGGAGCACACTTCATATGCTTGCGGCCCTTTGAGTGAACAAATACGGTTTATAAATCCTGTCACTTTCTCAAAGTTGTGTCAAATGGATGTGCACAGCTTGCTTGTCCTCAATGCGTACATTCATTTTGTTTATCACCCTTTGTTGTGTGTGCGAATGTGTAATTCTCTATATGTATTCAATGGTGTTACTTTTTGCTTTAAATAATTTAGTGTTACTGCAGCTTAATTATAGTAAGTCATTTCACATTCATATTAAAGTCTCATAGATATGCGATAATATCACAATGTGAATAAAACAAAGCTATTGTTGGATATCATGAACACTCTATTTATTGTTTTATAAGTAATTTGACATTAGATACATAAGTACATAATAATTTCTTGAAACTTGTTGTCATAAAGCATACACTGCGATAGGAAAAGAAACCATTTTGTGGATTAACGTTCAAGTAAATATAAAGTAGACAGGTAGCATAATTCTGGTTGGCCATTATGTTCTAAAAATACATTTGGTTTTTACTTATTTTCCAGGGTTTCCATAATGAAATAGTGCCATGTAACAGTTAACTCTACTGTTCATTTGTATGCATTCAATTCTAATTAGGAACAGCATGCTTTAATATAGAAGAATAAAATAAGGTTGTTCAACAATGGGGCATGGGACCTGCTTGATGAAGTCTGGTTGCCTGGCAACCCAAATCATTTTTTTCAGACCAAAAAAAAAAAAACCTCAGAGATTTAATCATCATTGTGGGCATTAAGATGCAAAGCAGGCTGTCTGGCATCACCTGAAGGACAGCGGGAATTAGACGGGGGTAATTTTGCTACTTACAGGTGAATAGCTGACCTTCACCAGCAAGTGGCTGTCAAATTCGCACTCTACCGCCGAAAATTACACAAGATGGGTTTTAAATATGTACCCTGCAGCAGATAAAACGAAACACACATTTTCCTTTCCAGCTAGTAGCATTCATATACAGCATATATTTTCTATTATAAATAGTAATTCCAAAACGTAACACCAGACGTGACAACATATCGGGGTTTAAAAGAAAACACACTCATTCATTTATTGTGTTGCTGCTCTCATTCTTGCGTAATCTCTTGCACCCTCCCACTCTTTGTTTCCCTCTTTGCTCTCCTCGGGCCTCCTGTGGACTTCGTGTGGACGCCCCACAAAAGCCCCGTCAGGTGGTCGCGGCCAATAGCGCTACTATTTTTCATTGTGTCTATCAAATGTGACGTTTATAGCGCCCTCGTAATTCCAAAGCACTCTGTGTGCCACACAAATTGCATGCATTTGTAAAATCCTGAAATGTCATGAGCATTACAGTACATTTAGAATAAGGTAAAGGATAACACGTGGTGATATGTTATAAATAGCAATTATGAATAGTTCACTGATACTGCCATGAAATTAACATTGCTAAATCTTCGTGTGATACTATGCTTAGTCGTAACACACGGAATGATCATTCTTAGGCGTAACTAAACAGTTTTCTCCAATTCTTCAAATCATTCTGGTTTCGAGGAAATCAATATTAAGCACTCTTCAAGTTAAACAATATTTGTGAATTCCACCTGATGATTAATTTTGACCACAACTTTATGTATTTTATTTTAATTTGAAATGAATTGCAAAGGATTACTTTAACGGACTCTGCATGCGCGCGCGCGCACACGCACACTCACACGCACACGCACACAGTCACACACACGAATGAACTACTCTCGCTCTTCACTAGATGGGGCAAGACCATTCTATATAGGCTTCGGTTTTTTTGTTTTTTTTTGGCACACCGGTATGATTCTTGGACATCATGCGCATTGACCCGGACCATGTGAGATCATTTAACTGAAAAAGTTTATTAGTTTTAGAAATCGCAGTGCGTGTTTGGTTAACATACAAAGGGCATATATGTTTCTTTTGTCAAACAATCATTCAATCATTATTATTATTGTTGTGGTTGTCATGTAACATTTGGTATAGCTACAATAGAATTAATTTATTTCCAAATAAAATGTCAATAACAATTTTAAAACTTATTTGAAAATCATTTGTAGCAATTATTACAGATTGTAGTGATTTTTTTAAACACATTCAATGATGCATAGCTGTCAGTTTACGTTCTATTTGTGACTGTATCAAGAGTGCCTCTGCTGCTTGCATCCAAGTACTGCACGGAAATGACTAACATAAATCATTTCCATCGTTTTTCGCCCCTAAAAATTACTTTTCAACTCAGCTTCTTTTTTATGCAGTACTCTGAGTGTTATTTGTTCTCTGCCGACTTCAGCAAGTGCTTCCGTGTTATTTTAGTATTTGTTAATGTAACATAATGTCAGTACTTGCTCCATTAGCATATCATTAGCTCATGGCCGTGTTGTGGCTCGCCGTTGTTGCCCGCCGCCCGGCTCCTCGGAGCATCTGAATCGGCCTGGGAAAGAAACGGCTGAGGCTCGACCGACCAAATTGCGGAGATGACAAGGCGCTCCTTGATGAGCCCAAAGGCTGACCGAGCGGAGCCACACTTTAGCCGTGTTTTTTTTATTCATTCCCCCTTGTTCTTTTCTCCCCGAAAGAGAGCCAATAGGGCCCAGCAGGTGAATGTAAAGAAACGCGAGAGGACTCCCCCCAGATCGGCCTTTCAGGGCCAGACAATAGGCCGGCCCACCTCTTGTACAGCTGCATTAGAAGGCTGATTAAAGCTCTTCCTGTGAGCCATTGATGAGGATGCAAAGCTAAAACCAACAAAACCCCACACTGCTGCCGTCTGATAATGATGGAGTCCCACCTACAAAGAACAGGCTTCAAATGATTAGCGGGGCTTTGTTTTCTTAGTAGCCCTCTGAGCATGTGTGTGTGTGTGCCTGATTCAAGACGAAGGAGTGGTTGTCTAACCGTAGCAGGAGGTTTTCAAACAGATAGTTCCAATTAATCGCAGCCTTGCTCGAACTGTGTAATATCTTTTTACTTTCAGGCGTTCCCTTCCAATTAGAAGAGACAGCACAGGTGCTCGTCTTTGTTAAGTCCGTGTGATATGTAATGCGAAATATTATATAAACACTCACCCACCAATTCCTCAGTCCATTAGACTAGAATAGCAATAGAACGGGAGCCTTTATTGTCATTGAATTTTCTGTTTGTTTTTCAAGACTGAATTGTCAAAAAAAAGAACAATGTCTGTGATTTCCTGCAAAAGACACATTTGAGCATGGTATTGCTTAAAGGAGAAATTCGGTCTTGAAAATTTTAGTTACTTATTTTTTCTGCTTTTCATATTCACCATCAATACATAATTAATGGAGTGCCTATTTTGTTTGCCTAAAAATTCCAAGAGAGAATCTAAGGTTGGAGCTTGCTGACCTGTAACCTTGCTACACCTCAGAAATGTGTTATTACTGTAAAGGTTATCAATTTTAATTTTGGTGTTTGCTGCTAAGTCAGTGTGCAGTAAATAACTTAAGTCACACCCTTAGTCACTGATTGGCTGTTGTTCCTCAGACTGCGTGGTAAATAGAATTAGAGAAATGAGATTTTTTTAAATAAACAAATATTTATAATGCACCATATAACTGTGAGGTCATGACTGTTTTAATCAATGTGAAGAAAACATGTTTTTTAAATAAACCCATTTTAAAGAAACACATTAGGGGAAACTATATAACAGCTATACTAATGTTGTGCAATTCTGCCCCTGAGCAAATTACCATAATTAATTCGAGCACTATTTTCAATTTTTTTTCATGTAAAGGCCAAATATTTTGTACAACCCTTGTAATTAATAAATTGTTCATACAAAATGTTGCAACTAGCGACTACATATAAAATTAGCTATTCAAGTGTGTTTTTCAAATCCAAATTATATTTACTATGACAACCATGAAAAAATGAGGGGGGCATTTCGGGATTCTCATCATCACTATTGAGCAGGCAACTGTGATGTACAGTCACTTTCACACGGTGATTATTACATTCACACTTTAAAATATGGATTTTTAAACACTTTTATCATTGTTATGTTAACGGGCCTTTCTGCATGTTAATCTCTTTATGAGGGAACGCTATAGGGAGACGCATGAAGATGTGGGAAAAGATTTGTGACGAGAGGCTCAGAATACTTAAACAATCTGTGTGTGTGTGTGTGTGTGTGTGTGTGTGTGTGTGCGCGCGCGCGTGTGCGTGTGCGTGTGTGCGTGCGTGTGTGTCAGCAAGACAGAGTTTTCCGGGTTGATTCATAAATATTGCATTTCTTTTTGTGATGAATGTGTGACACGTTTTCATGTTTCTGCAACAGATTTCACTGCCGTTGCTCTGCTTTTGTCAGTCATCTTGCAAACAGCTCATCTTGACAATTATCCCAGAGAAACTCCTGTACGAAAAAACACACACTCTATTTTGTGTCTGCCTCGTCATACTCAGCCTGTTCTTCTTATTGTGCACACTTTATTTGATTCCAGCTCTGTGTTTCTCATCACTTCTCGTGGAAAAATGACTTTTGTAACACGTTTGTGTCACCGTGCTTTGTACATTTGTTAATTTTTGTTGACACTTTGCAGTTTTGCACATTATAATAGAACAGCTAGTTCAAATCATGAATCAGGCATTGTGAGTATGTTTTCTTTTGGTTTTCATAACTGAGTCTGGACTGAGAATTTTAATCCATTATTTGTAGCACTATGTTGTATTTTCAATCATATTTAGGACTAGCCCTAATATGATTTGGAACCATTTTGTTGTTTGGCAGCAGTGAAAGATCTAAATGATTAAACATAAACATAAACAATATTTTTATAACACTGCATTATTTTGTAATCGTGCTAAGGACTGAATCATGTCTATTAAAGAAAGTATCAAGGAAAATCTCATAAACCTGGTGATCTTCACACAGTGAAACTGTACATGGGTTAAATTTGTCTGGTAATAACTTTTAAGAGGAATTCTGAGACACCCCAAAGAACTGACTTTGTTACTATCACATTTTCACAGGAAAGTCTTGAAACATTGACAGAAAAAACATGAAAATCAATATGTGTGAAATAGTAGTTTTTTGTTGTTTTTATAAAATGCAAAAATAGGTGGAGAAATGCATTTTTCTCTTATGCTTCCACTTTAATCATCTGTTCAGTGATGTCAGTGAACGCGTGTGGACAATGGACAATAAGGGTGGCTCCGGTGAGAATGTCATCAAACATTTCATGCACAATTTTCTGGATTGTGTTTTCAATAGTAGTGGCGTCAACTACAAACAGCACTTTTGTTTTACTCCCTTACTGTTGCAGCCAAGAAGACCAGACTTTATTCTTGAGACGAGCAAGCAATGAGAAATGGGTTTAAAAAGAAACAAATAAAACAAACAAAAAAAAACATTTATAAACCCTAGGTTCTCTCTGGTGTTGTGTATAGCCGCCGCAGTCACTTTTTAAAGAAACACGTTTTAATTCCGATGTTAATTCACAAGTTGAGTAATATAGATGAATAAAGTGGGGAGACACAGACAGAAAGTTGATCTCCAATGACCTTCAGTGCTGTCATACAATGAACACACCACACCACACATTTGTCAGAGCCAAGTTTACATTGAGTGGTATGTACTTGTTTAGACACACACAGACATCCACCTACAGCTAACCTAAGTCTTTTCAGCCTTTTTAACTCGGTGCACCTCGTCCTCCCACTCTACTGTTATTAGCCTCAGACACTTAGACTGGCTGACTCCACCTCCCAGCATGCATATGAGTCACAATGACCTTCATTCTCACTTCTTGCTCAGGAGTGTAATTGTTTCATATGGACGTCGTGCATCAGCTTGGTCCTCAAAATTCAGAAAAATGGAGCAGGGAAAGACATCAATATGTTTTTGGCGAAGGGACGTTATTAGAGAATCTTAGGAGACTGCATTTATTGAATATGTAACAAAACGCAGTGCATGAGAGATTTTTTTTTTGTCTATACAAAGCAGAGCCTTTAACGTTGGATGCAATCTGTTTCAGGATGAGAGACACTTTTTCCCGCAGGAAATAATGGAAACAGAAATAATATGTCAAACTGTCTCCCCCTTATGTATGGGCAAACTACGGCCCGGGGGCCATATGCGGCCCTTTAAGCTTTTTAATCTGGCCTGCAAACTTGGAAAAATGATCAGTCAGGAGGAGAATAATAATGAAAATATCTTGAAGTATAGTGAAACTATTAGTGCTTTAAAATAGTAACTGTCAGCACAAGAAAAAGCGTCGTTTTGTTCATTGAATTTTCAGTTGTAAGAGTCATTTCAAGAAATAATTAAATAAATGGGACTTGAATACCACTGTTGTAATGCCTCAGGTAATTTTCTATTTAAATATGCTGCATGTGTTTCTATTATGAGGTGGATTATTAAAACACTACGTCCTGCGACTCCTTGGACTTTTTGTGAAATTTTAGAACCTTGTGTGGCCCTCAAGTCAAAAAGTCACATGGAACTGCCTGATCATTTGAGTTGGGTCTATAACCCAAGAACAAGAAACCCACGAACCGTAACCCTCCCAATTGACCAGTTATTGTACACCCCTCTTCTCACTCTTGGATATTCGTGGGCAGAGGCAGGGTAAGTGTCACAGCTGCGGGGTTGATAATGGCTTGGATTTGAAACAGGCCAATGGATTATGGGTCCAACTTCTTCGACGCCCAGGCTAAGTGTAAGTCTCGGGTCAATAACCTTACCTCCTGACCGGGGCGATAATCTGGCACGTCGGTTCTCCACCACTTCACCAACTGTCGATTCTGTTCCACTGTTTGGGCCCACTGTAACAGCTGGTATCTTTCCAGACCTTCTGGGACCTTTGTTGGTGACATTGGATGGAAGGAACAGCAACCTCCCTTTCCTGGGATGGAAAAACCCGGGGTAGGTAGCCAAAAACTACATGGAACAGCGACTTGCCTGTAGCCTAAGAGATGTTGGCATTATGAACGCACTTTACCCAGGGAAGATGAAAAGCCCAAGAGGAAGGAAGGATTCTGCTGACAGATGCAATGTAGTGTGGCTTCCAGGGCCTGGTTGGTTCTTTAGGTCTCTCTGTCAGACAGGGGATGGTAGCCAGGCTGATAGAGGCCTCCATAGCCCATCCGAAAGCCTTCCACGCTTTAGGGATGAATTGGGCTCTCCACTTGGAAACAATGAACAAAGGGATGCCATGGAGATGAAAAACATGTTGCACCATGAGTCAGATAGTCTCAAGAACGGATGACAATCCATTGAGAGGGACAAAGTGGGCCATTTTAGAGATGTGATCAACTATGGTCATGACCACAGTTTTTCGCCTAGAGATAGGGAGTCCCGTGATAAAGTCCAGCGCCACGTGGGACCATAATCTGGATGGCACAGGGAGAGGATGAAGATACCCTGCTAGTTGTTGATGGGGACCTTGCCCTTTGCACACTCTGGACAAGCTGAAACAAAGTCTATAACATCTCGGCAAAAACTGGGCTACCAAAACCGGCGGCTGGCTAGAAAAACAGTCCGGCTTCTACCAGGATGGCATGCGAGCTTGGAACTGTGTGCCCATTGTAACAATCAAAGTTGTGGAATCACATACAATTTTCCTACAGGAATGTTCACATGTCCTTGTTCTTGTCCGGCCGCCCTCTCTACTTGCTCCTCCAGTGACCAACATAGGGCTCCAACCAATCAGTTTTCGGGGATGATGGTATCAATGGGGTTTTCTGAGGAATCCTCCTTGTGTGCTCGGGCTAATGCGTCAGTCTTAACATACTTGGAACTGGGTCTGAAAGCTATTATATAGTGAAATCGGGTAAGGACTAGGGCCTACCTGGCTTCTCTTGGGTTAGGGCAGTGAGCGGTGCGTAGATATGCCGAGTTCTTGTGGTCGAAGTCGATGATGAAACGTTCCCGTTTGGTGGGCGTAAGCACTCCATCGCCAAGCTGCATTGCCTCACCTCTGCCTGGCCCCTCTGGAACGATGAGTGCAGGTTCTGTGGTGAACTTCCCGGGTCCGTCCCTGCGTCATTTCAAGGAGTTGGTCACCCACTTCTTGCCCTTGCACCAGATGGTCCACCACATTCTCATACTCCTGGAGGAATATAGCAAGTGAGTTTCAAAAGTTCAGATTAGAGACACTCAACGCCATTGCCCATGCTGCAGCCTTGTCAGTCAACAGCCTTGTGATAAAGGTTGTCCTGGTTCGATCATTTCTGTAGGTTAGCGGCTGCTGGCCAAATACCAGGGTGCATTGGTGGATAAACTGTCCGAACGTTCCGAGTTTGTGCCCAGCAAGTAGAGTGGGGGATTGTGGGTTCTTGGAGTGCGAGCTGGTCATGGCCCGACCGCAACGTGGTCCCAGAGTTTGTGCTCCCGGACTGAAAAGAACTGAAATACACAAACCACAAGGTCAATTACTCGGAACATCAAAGTATAAACCAAAATCTATTAAGCAGGATACAACTAAGAAAAACATTGTCTGGAAAACTCGTAAAGGCAATGCAATGGATGGTGAGGAATAACCTTGTGTCATTCTGCTACGGCCGCACTTAAGAAGTCCCCTAATGACAGATGGGAAAGAGATGCGTGACTGGTGACTTCGCCCCCTCGTGGATGGTAGCGAGAGCTCCGCCTCAAAGAAAAAGAAAGCACATGAATGATGAACAGCAAACGTGACAGTATCCCTCCAAAAATTCAATGCTAATTTTCAGTTAATATGTCAATGGGATTTTACAAAGACTTTAGCATTATCACTGGCGATGTATTCAAAACAAAGCGCTTCATTTATTCCAATGTGCAATGAGTGTAATCCTTTGTCTTGCATATTTTTTTTTTTTTTTTTTTTAGTTTTATAGTAAGCTCCAACTGGGGTGTCATAGTGTCAGGTAAGGCAGACTCACATCATGTCACATGCTTGCAGCAAAAGTCACATGCTTAGTTCGGGGAACTTTTAAAAATATTGGGAACTTGCGCACACACGCATGCCATGCCGTTTGGCTGTTTTGCTTCAATTATGATGTTTTTAACATCAATGGGTGCTAGATTCATCATTATATTGTGTCCTGTCCTAATCTAATCATCCATTTATTATGTACCCATTTTTTTCTGTCCATTTAAATAAATGTTGCACATGAGAAATACCCCAAATTAAAGAACAACATCATGCTAATAACATAATTATCCAACATTTTTTTTTGTGCCAGTCGCATTTTTGCAGAAAATAAGTGTCATGTTTCTATTGTGGTTTTGGGCTAGGATTTCTGATTTGGGGATTTTGTTTTTTTCAAGTAGTGAGTTCTTTTAGTTCTTGTGTCTTGCTCTCATTTGGTTCCCCTCGTGTCAATCCACGTTAGCATGATTTGTTTCCACCTGTGTACTCGCCCTTCTTGTGCCACCTAATCATCTTCCTCTGCCTTTTGTTTCTCCCCAGCTTTTTCCCGTTTCCTTGTCGAGTCCCTAGTCTATTTAAGTCTGAGTTTGCTTTCAGTTCGTGTCAGGTCATTGTCCATGTCAGATTGTCGTTTTGCTCCTCATCCGAACCCATAGCCAAGTTTTCCCGCCCCGCGGCGCTTAGTTAAGTTCTTGTCTCTGTTCGCCTTAGTTTCATGTTTCCCTCTTCGAGCCTGCCCCCGTCTGCTGCTTTAGTCATTCATGTCCTTCGGGTTGCCACCCTTCTGTTGCTACTTTGATTTTTGGTCCTCCCTTTCATTAAATCCGATATTTTTGAGTACAACTTGCTTCCCGATTCCCTGCCTTTGGGTCCACCATTGCTCGCCATCATGCCGAACCGTGACAATAACTCATGATTATCCAATGCAAATGTTACAAAAAAATTGTTAATTTTCATGAACGATCGGAATTTCTGTTACACAAAACAATTTTATTTTGTCTGTCAAAATGTCAAGTTATTCACTTCTACCAGATTTCAAAATGAGGAAATAAAAAAAAAATAGTTAGGCATTAGCTAGGTTATGTTATTAGCCTGAGCAAAAACTATATAAAGCCTATGCAAAAATATCTATGGATTGTAATTATAACCCTGGTCAGTTTGGAAAATTAAATTGACTGGTTGTATGCGATGCGGTTGCATGCATCACAGTAACTGGAACTCTGGACACATCCTTAGGACCATCCTCTTCTCAAAGCACCCTTGTCCTTGCCACCACCCACCCACACTCAACAAAGCGCGCTCCTCCGCTGCACAAACAGCAGCACTTCGTCACATCCTCGACCCTTTGTGACAGCGTCAGGTCACAGGGGCGACAATGGGCTGTGTGCCATTAAACACACGTGCCAGCGTGAAGGACTGCCACGTTGTCACTGACTGTTAAAATGTCTCTTTAGTCACACGCACATACACACACCTGATGGATGCGGCTCAGCAACGAAGCATTGACAACTATAAGGATGCCGACACTACAGATGCGGATGAGGCGCCGCATTAAATTAAAAGTGTTTTTGCCACTAAGGAGGTGCTAACCTGATTTGACAAGCTAACCTGATTTGAGGGGACTCTGATAATGCTCTGCTGTGTGTGACGGGGAACATTCTTGCAGATGAACTGAAATGAGGCTGCATGCACTATTAACAGCTCGCAAAGGCCTTGATGCCGCCTATGCGTCAGAAACTGGAATTATTCATGACTTTGGCTTTGCTTTTAAATAAGCATGTAGAATACAAAACAAAAAAATGCACTTTTGCAATGTCATGTTTACTCTTGCTTCTTATTAATAATATTTTTCTCCCCTACTGTTAACACTGTCTGATGAGGCAACCCCTTTTGAGAAGGTGACAAGGTGAAAGGACGTTAAAAGGGTTTTTGTAGTTATAGTGTCTGGCTTTGCATGTAAGCTTGTGTGGCCTTGTCACTCTCGACAAACATGAAGGTTTTTGCTTCTCTGTAAGGTGTCGTCAGTCACATCAGAATGACAACACTCAATTCACACTTGGTAACAGCTACTGTGTATAGAGGGAGCAATCCTGAAATTATGGTTTAGAAGGTTCACAATTTGCTTGCTGCTTTCCAGTTAAATATATTTCATGAAAACAGCAAACACATCAGGTTTCAAGAATAACAGTTTTCCATTCATTATTGAAAGTTTCACTTACAAAGCTGAGCTCGAGTTTGGGTTCTTCGGTTACCTACCTGCATGTCATGTAGCGTGACCAAAAAAAGCCTTTAATCGGGACTCAAACATAACAGCTGTGGTTACTTGATATTTCAAACTCAATAGGAAAGATCTAAGAGTTGTACAATTTAAAAAAAAAAAGATGTCACTAAATAGCATTCATTGAAGTACACACAAACTTCCCTTGGAGGCTGAGGGGCTCTCTTCACCAAATCATTGAAGCTATTGGTTTTTAACAAGACAGCAGAGCTGGGCAATCCGTCGCCAAAGCTGTGAGTCGCTGATAGAATGCCCACTTTCTGAGAGTGCATTATTATGAGAAGTCTTGTTAAAATGCACGCCGAAAAGGACCGTCTGTACTGACCCCTATCGATGGACGTAAACCTGCTTCAGTCAGTGCTCAGTCTGTGTAATTTCTTTTCAAGAATTTGTATCATAAAGTGCATGCGGAAAACGCGGAGCTGTTCACTGACGGTTGGCGTTATACCAGTGTCTCGTTGCTTCACCAATGGATTGCCCAGCTTTGTGAAACAAGCCAACTCAAATGTATGTCATTTAACTAACGTTGCTCATTTTTACTAAAAACATGTAGACTTGTAATCTTGGGGCAACATTATTTTGCAAGTCTTACATGGAGTCAAGAGGTGGTTACAGTTCTCAGACTGTTTAAGTGCCCAACAGGGTTACCAGATTGGTTCTCAAACTATTTTCAAAACTATAATTTGCTTAATATTTTGTAAATTAACTGTTGACATTGATTTGTGGAAAGAATATGAATTTGACCTAATTCGGGGATCCCTGCCCAAAGTGTGGGTTGGGACAGAGAAAGGAATTTACACATATTTTTGTATTTTGAAAATATCTACAAGTAACACTGCACCATGTCACACTGTCATATTGTGAGGATGTCACACAGTTTGTGTGCACCCAGTCTGAAAACAGCAGTACATTCACATTCGTGATCAGGTTTTAGCCACCCGAAGCACCAGTTTGCGGACGTTTGTCTTTTAGTAGGTCTTAAACACACCAGACTCGGGCCTTGGTCCATACTCCTCGGACGCGGCCTCAAGATGGCCAGAGTAAGACCTCGCTTCTGTGGACAAACCCCCCCTGGGCCCGTTAATCCTGTCTAAAAGAACCGGGAAGATGGCTTCACTGCTCCATCTCTGAACCTTGGCCCTCCGACACCTCCCAGTATGTGAGGGGATTAGCAAAGCAGGCATCAGGCCTCCCTGCTGACTCGGCATGGAGCTGACCCTGCCAGCCTATGATCGGGGGGACCTCTGTGACATGGGGAGGGCGAGGCCTGAATTAGCGTCGCTCTAAATAAGGAGCCTTGAAGGGCGCCAGGTAAGACAGGTCACATGGGGTGGACAAACCCCTGCGGTGTGACACAAAAGGAAGCACAGGATCACCTGCCCATTGCCAGATCAAATGAGGGCTTAAAGAGGGGCTCTTCCCTTGTCAAACCTCTCGCCATGAATACCCAGGAAGACCACAGACTACTGTATGCCCTCCCACAGTCTCAGCCTCCTGTGGACCCCTGAGCCTGTCCACTTCTAACATCAATATATTCCAGCCTAGGTCCCCTCACAGTGGTCATCAAGATCTTAATTCGTACTCTCAGCCCTTCACTAAGTACTGTGTGCATAATGGCCTTGTAATCAACCTCTGGCCAATGGAGTCTTTTCTCTCAGCATGTCTGCACTCACGTTGATCCCGCATGTCGAGTTGCAATGATATGCTAATTAGTCCTCATATATGTCGGCCTAATCTGTGTGTTCACATTCAGGCGCTTTTAATCCACTCCGTAGCTGAGCATTTTGCTAATTTGCGGGTATTGTGCGTGTCGTCGAGAAAAGGGGCGACCTGATTTCAGGAAACATTATGAAGAAGTTTGAAAGGAGCAGCTCTCACATCGCACAATTACTGTTGACGTTTTTTCTAAGCGCGTTTACAGTAGGCCATGTAGCTTTGAAGCTAACGGTCAGATCTTGTTCTGGCTCGAAAATAACCTCATCACGCTATGCGGCGTGACAGGGTAAGTGCGGGGTGTGGCGGTCTAGGTGCCCAACACAATGCCCCTTGTCAGTCAGCCTCATTCCTGGGGGGTGAAGAAGGCCGAGGGAGGGTGCAATGGAGGTAGCCACAGGCCCTTGGGTCCCCGCAATTGGCCTTAATCCGCTAGATAATAAGTTCAGAAAGGGGCCATATGCTGCAGTGCAATGTGTGGGGAGGGGAGTGTTGCCTCATGTTACTTACACCAGGCCGCCGCTTTCTCAGGTACCGCCCTCCCACGGTCTGTTCCTTTGTACTCGGGGATCAGCCCTCTCCACACTGTGAATGCTCCGAATTGATTAAAACCCACCGTATAATTGTCAGCAAATCCCAGCGAATCATTTCCCATCCATTTGAAAAGTACAATGTGCGTTTCTTTTTTTTCTCCTTGCCTCCTTTCTTTGCCGCCACCCCCCACTCCAACCCTTCAATCGTCCTTCCCCTCCTGTTTTCTTCTCCTTCCCTTTTTTTCGGGGACAAGGTTTGTCCCTGCAGGCCACCCCCGGGCCCCCCGCGTGAGGTGGGGATAAGAGGAGGCGAAGGGGCATGCTCGGCCGGGCTGCTGGCTGAAGATGAAAGCGGAGACGTGATTTAATCTGTGGCTGGGTGGTTGATCTGAATCGGTACCTGCCTGAAAACAGCCGCAACCGAGTCTTGGCTCTGCATCGACGCGATGCTAGTCATGAAAGAGGCAAAAACTGCCATCCGGGACATAAATCTCACAGTAAAGCATTAAAGGTTTGAAAATATTTTTCAAACAATGTGTAAAAACGTTTTTTCCGGCATAAAAATAAAATTCAATAGCAATAAAAAGACATTTTGCGTGTTGGAATTTGCTGACTGTCAAACAAGGGTGCAAGGTGTCCTTTTCAGAACATGCATTTAAAATACACCAAGGTGTAAGCAGATTTGGACATGGTACAAAAAAATTTTCAGAGGAAGCGAAATGGTAAACGTGTTGTCATCCAGGCACACACGTAGTACACATTTATGAAGCTTTATAAAATTGATGGTAGAATATATGTTTTTATTTTGTTGGACTTTTGATACATAAATATACAGTATATATGTATATATTTACCAATGAACCCTTGAATTTTAAATGAGGCAATGACAAAGACAAAAATAAATATCACTAATGGTTTTGTTATTGTTCTAATTATACAATTTTACAAAGATTAGACCAAAACACTTAATAATTTAGTCAACAAGTAGAAATGCCTCATCATTGACCTATCTCCAGCCAACCCACATAATACAGTTTTCCTCTTATTAGTCACCCTTTATAGATTTTCATTGTTAACACTTTTTCATCAATTTGGGGGATCTGCACTTGTGGTTCAGGACTCTCTGACCCCATTTAACCCCTGACCTTGGCCACAGGCTGACAGGAAACCAGAGTCTTGGGATTTATTTTTTTTTTTTTTTCATTTGGCCCTTGGCCTTCAGGGCATTTATTATTTTTATGGGCGTAAATGTTTCTTTGTAAATCAGAGTTTTTGAAGTTGTTGTAACTGTCCTGTTTTGGCAGAAACAGTTTGGTGCACTGTCAACTATGATTAAGGTAATGGAAAAAGTGGTATTTAAGTGTATATCTTTGGTGTCAGTTTCCATGACAGGCTTGTTGGCCACAAGATTAAGTACACAGGCAGTTTTTGATGAGATCGAATAAATTAAAACAGATTTTTTCCTGTGTCCTTTTTTAATACAGTTTTTTTCATGAAATCATTGGTGGGAAGTAAAAAAAACAAAAAAAAACAAAGAAAAACAAACCTCTTTGCTTGTATATTTTAGATTTTTTTTTTTTTTTTTGGTACAATATCATTGTATGTCCTTAATTTTAGTCCATCCTTTAAAAACATGTAATACTTTCTTCTTATTTTGTTAAAATAGGCTTGGAATCTTTGTCAACATCTGCAGATAATAACATAACTTTTAAAATGTAGAAATGCAAGAATACCTTACACAGGAAAAGACATTTAACAATTGACGAGGCAGATTTAAAAATAAAAATTAAGGCAATTCCTGTTAATGGTCTTAATTTGAAACTTATTCAGATTACTTTCAGTGTATTACCTACGTGTCTGACGCTAACTCTTACAATTTCCACAAGGCAACAATGGAAGAAGAATACTTAGGTTTACAAGTAACATTTTGTGACTGTCTTTAATATGCCATTTTGTAGAGACAGAGTGTAATATATGTACCGTGTTCTTGTTATTAGTTGGGTATTCATTCATTGTTATGTTATTACATTTTGTGACATGGTGACACCCTTGGTAACAAAGGCAGGCACTCAATTCCATAAATGTTGTAATAGCCTGCCTGATGCCTTGTTAATACATTTGTACAATGAGGTGTGAGTCGGATTGGAGTGTCATCGATGCACTATATTTTCAGACTTTAAAATGAGTATCTGGGCTGGAGTAGAACTCCAAATAGTGAATACTGCTGCCCGGCCCGGAGCGAATTTGCCAAACGAACAGATTACTCATTCCAGGCCTGTATACGGTCACCACAAAGACTATGACGTATGCCTCCCATTATTTTCCAACTCGTATTGCTTCTTGTTTGTTTTGCACCATTTACATTTGTTATGCTTTGATGCTCTCCTTTTTGGGTTTCTCCTTTAATTTATCTTTCATCTGTGTGTGCAAGCCGGCCCTGTCACCAATGCCCAAACCTGACATTGATCTCCACCTTTGCCGCTCGCCTTTCATTACAGTCTTGAAGGGCGTTGTTTGTGAGAGTGATCTTCATGTAAAGTGCTCATAAACGCTCACAGGCCACGCGGGCAGATTTATGGGCCCAAGGGTACAAGGAGATGTGGGACAATGCGGCATCTCATCTAAACTCACATAAACAGGACACTCGGCTAGGTTTGGGCTTTGCATGCGGTCATGATGACAGCCATGATGAGGAGGAAGCGGAGGTGAGAAGGGCCGGCCGTAATATAAGGTGCTGTGGCTATGATCATGTTGCCGTGACGGCGGACTGCTTTGGCGCTTTTTCTCATGGAAAGTACCTTATGGATGCTCATGTGGAAAATTTAACACATATTAACGTAACTAATGGTCAGGAAATGCAGCCCCTTTGGCCTTTTGTTCCCAAGTAGGATAATTAACCTCGAGATCAATGATGGAAAAATGTGATATTCAAATGACCCCACCAACCCCCACACTCCAAAGCGATGATTATTTTCCTCTTGAAAAATGAAAATGAGCAATTGATGATTATGTTCTGCATTAATGCCTCCCTTCATGTACTGTGTATTTGACCTTCTCTTGTCTCTGTTTGAGAAACTACAGTGTAATTTAGGTTGAGATGTCCCTCAAGGTCAAAGCTTGTTTGGTGAGACTACTCGTGTAACGTTAATTATTCGTCCGAGAGCCAAAATGCATCTAGGTGTCATGGTTGTTGGCTGATTATTTGAAGTCATTACAGGAGCCGTTTTTGGAACTGTGTGACTTTTAGTAATACTTTGCATTTAAAATTGATCCGCTCATCACATCCATGGTCATTACGCTTTCTTTTCAGCATAAACATGTAAACGTTACATGCTGAATTGTTGGTTTTGCATGCATACATTGTGTATTGAGTATTTTCTGGGTCAGTTTTGACTTGAGCCAAGAATGTGCACATAACGGCTGTTTCTATGAAGTTATGAACTAAATGTCATTTTGAAATGTGTTAATTTCCTTGGTGACATTGATGAATGCATGATTAATCATTGAGCAACGTTTGGTAGAAAAGGCATAATAGCTATGCTTTTTATATACAACATTGTTCTACATTGCATTTTTTTTCTATAGGTACAACATTTTGTGCTAACGCTGAACAAAATCTTCCAAATTACTTACATAAAATTGCCCAAACACATCTGCGAGAATGTGTCCACGGTCTAATGAGACCAGCCTTTGAAGTTTCTGACCATAATTCCAAAAGGTATGTTTGGTCCACACACAACACCGCTAACCACCCAAAAGACACCATTCCTAATGTGATGCATGGTGATGGCAGCGCCATTCATGTTCAGCTGGGATTTGAGTCAAGATAGAGGGAATCTTGAGGAGTTGAAAGTAGCAACCTTCCAGTAGTAACCTTCCAGCTTTTTCTAGAGAGCAAAAACAAAAGACGGGAAAAACCGACTAGAATATCATAACTTTATTTGGATTTTGTCGGACACGCTTTAAATGGTGGCAAGCGTGTGCTGATGACCATTTAATGTGCATCTTAATGTTGTTGTTTATTTCGGAACACATCCACATACCGGTTAGAAAAGGGTGCGCTCTCTCGTTCAGTCCCATTATTTCGGAAATGTTCTGATTCACACATTGGAGATTACCACCATTCCTACCATGTCTTTTCATTTAACACTCACCAAAATTCAACTCCAAACAGCCTCTGTGTACACAAATTTCAGGGTGAAAAAACAGCAATTGTGGTATTTTTATTGATGTCAAATGTCAAACCAGGGCAAATTTGACCCAAGCGATATTTAAGGATTAATGATGTGTACTAACTCAGGAGTCCATCGGTAACATCCCTCTGGGAATTAGGTCGTGGGGCTGGGTTCACAAATCTTGACCCGCAGTGACCACAGCGCTCTAACATGTGGCTCGTGTAGCAATGAGGTCATCAATGGAATCTTGTCAAGGGCCTGGAGAAAACCGATTAAGTCCATTGTTTGCTAAATAGGATGACCAGCTGCCTCACTGCCCATCGCCGTCATTATGCTTTGGTGCGTGACCGAGAGGAAGCGAACGCAAGCCCAACCCTTTTGGCAGCTTTGACAGCCATCAAATTAATATAAATGAATTAATTTGGATTCAGGAGGAAATATTTTGATACATTATGTCGTTGGGATGTGATGAGATGAAAAAATTTCGAATGTTACGAGAATAAAATTGTAATGGTTGCAGGAAATGATAATGTTGAAGTAATATAGTTGCAAGAGTTTGCTTGTAGTTAATGTTGAGGAAGTGACAGTGATATAAAAAAATATGGAATAACATACAGTATATACGTCATAACATTATAATAAAAATCCTAATGTTGTGACCCCCTCCTAGTCCTCCTCCTAAAAAAAAAACATACTTTTTACTTGTTTAAAATTATATTGCAAAAAAAGTTCCATCATTTATCTTTATTTTGATTTAATTTGACTTTAGTGTCACAATTATAAATGTGACTTTGTACAATGACACATATACTTTTTATTAAGATAATGTACTCTCTATGTTTTTCTCTGATATGGTATAGCTTTTCAACATTTGGGAGTCAACCTGCCAATATTCATTTCGGCACATTATAACCAAATTGACAAGTACTATTAAGAAAAACAAAACAAAAAAAAATCCCAGCTCTACCCTGGCCAGCCAACGGGTCAGGGTTTGGGGGTCAACAGAGTGTTGCTTCGTGCTAATCATTACCTCATTAACCCCTTACATCATAACAAATTGCCCCCTGCCCATCAGTAAAAAGTCTTGTCTGTGTCCATCGAGTGCAGCGCCCCTTGACCTCTTGGATGGCGTTGTGTTGGAGAATATCCTCATTTGACCCTTACCAGCCATATGGAGTGTAGCCTTGGTCCACTTGACGTGGATGGTAGACAAGATTAGAGGTCAAGGGTTAAATGACCAGCGCTGTTTACAAGGCGATGGGGTAGTTCAAACAATTGTTCTCCTTGACCTTGTTTATGTCTTCATCTTGCGTTGCGTTGCACCGATAGTTTTCCAGTTTCTGTTTGATCAGTTTCTGCAAAACGGTAATGGCGATTTGAGTGGGACCCGGTGTCGGTTTTCTGCGCCTTCATAACATCTCCTCACATGGGTTATGAATCTGATTAACGCACGGTTTGCCTTTGTTTAGTGTTTACATAAAGAGCCCCAGTGGGACCAGGCCCGGAGGTCAGCGGGTCGAAACTAGCTTGTCAGAGAGCCTTGTGACATTTCTTTCCCACGTTTCTCGTCTCCTATTGTCTGCCGTCGGGAGCCCCCTTTAACGTTTGGCCCTAGGAGGTAGTGTGGCGTGAGAGGGAGGCCTCGGGGCATTGGACCCTCAGCGGGTCCCTGGGAAACGGGCGTAACCAGGCGGGGCTGAGGCGAGCGCAGACAGCATGGGGTCATTTTCCGGCTTGCTGCCCCTCTTAAGGGCTTTGGAGCCCTGTATTGGCCCCTGGAGGAGAGATGGTGTGGAAGATGGCACAAAGGGCTTTGTCTACGTGTGTGCGTGTTTGTGTGCGTGTGTGTTCTCTGAATTTATAAATAACTAATTGTCATCATAGCTGAGGATGTAGAATAATGCCATGGTGATGTTTTCGGGCCATAATATCACAGTTGACTTTATTCATGATGCAAATCCGAAACAGCAATTTACAGCAGTTTCTAATACAGAATTGTTGCAATTCCAAAAAGTGGCTTCAAGCTGTTTACTGTCACTCCCAATTGAATGTTATGATCAAACTACTCATAAGACAATGAGAATTGCACAAGAATAAACACACACACACACACACACAAAACAGTTAGTTCAACCTTAAAGTCCGCTTAGCATAATGCTAATAAACAATGCAAAATGCCATAGACAAATATAGCTACAGGCTAATGAAAAGCAATCATGTGGCAGTGTTATGACATTTTGAGCAATAAATATCTGAACACAAGCAATGCAGAATTTTCCTATAGACAGACAATATAAAAATACTCTGTATATAATGTCTGTATCCTCTGCATAGATCAACTAACATGAGTTAGGCAGAGACTGTCTTGCGTATCATGCAATTTGCACAAAGAAAGTGTATAATTTTTTACATATTGGTCAAATGCATGACTGTATGTTGCCGTTAAGTACAATTCTATGCAGTGCAAATTTTCATATTAAAAACACAGGAAACACACTGCAATAGATTGATGACAATTTGATCCATTTTCGTCTAAATAAATAAATAAATAATAGGGGGTAAAAAAAAAACTCATTTTTCTTAAAACCTCATGCATTACTCTTATAAATAAATTTGGATCAATGTTGTGCTTGGATGTAATTTACACATGAAGCAAATAGAGCGCCACGTATTCACGGTCTTCAATTCTTCTCTCTTGCTTATTCATGAGACAGATTTGTCTTGCAGCATTAACACATATTCCATCTTTCTTTCTGCAAGTAGATGTGCTTTTACATTTTGTGTAAGTGTAGTCCAAGGGTGTCATTGTGCGTTGAAACTGAGCTTTTGAATAATAAATTGACATCAGCAAAATGAATAAATAAAGCATTTCATTCTGCTATTATCACTCTTTTCGCCGTCTACCCACCAAAAGAAAAAAACAGGCCACATTCTAGCTTCTAGGTCATTCTTTTTTTTAATAGTCATCTGCCGGGAATCTGCGTGTTCCCTTATGTTAGACCGCAGCTTTTCACAAGTGGGATGAGAGGGTGCTCACAAGCTTTGATACACATTCTGGCCACTGACCTTATCCACCACACAAAAATGCAGTCCACTACTCCACTCCAACCGTTGTTTCTGAAGAGGAGAGTAAGTAAAATTTCAGAAGGAAAGATAGAGTACGGCAGCTTTCATTTCCTCACAAAAGAACAGTTGAACAAGAATGTGGCAGAAAAAAAACCATAAATAAATAAAGGGAAGAGGGCTTACTTTCAAAATAGTTGCCTTTTTTTAAACTATGAAAGTTTTGCTGCTTTGGTGAAAATGTACAAACCGTGCGGTTATGTGCCTCGGGTGAAATGCAGAATTTTGTAGTGATGTAGTTTTTGGTTGATTATATTAATAACAAAAAAATATTGATCATATTAAATAATGTAGTCCAATATCAAATGAAAATGAATAGAAATGATACTGGTTCAAATAACTCTTACTATTGTTGTTCTGGCCCCCCAAGATGTTAAAGTGGCTTTCATCAAGGTAGAAAGACAGCAAACAGCAAAATGAGGGCAACTTCTTTAATAGTTGTGTCATTCTCACTCATTTTTATTTTGTAAAACTGCAAAGAAGAATATATACCAAACGTAAGTATACATATGCGAAAATCACATCTTACCAAATGTAGACAACTGTGAAGATGAAATCAATCGGTTTTCTGTGCCTTCATAACATCTCCTCACATGGGTTATGAATCTGATTAACGCACGGTTTGCATTTGTTTAGTGTTTACATGAAGAGGCCTAGTGGGACCAGGCCCGGAGGTCAGCGGGTCAAAACTAGCTTGTCAGAGAGCCTTGTGACATTTCAGGAAACAATTTCACGATGGAAAGAGTCAGGAAAACAGCTATAATCAGCCAACACAAAGCTATGTTTTGTCTACAATTTTCAATATGATATTCCTCTGCTTAAACTCAATTCAGACCAATTTACGACAGATTGGCATTTTATTGACATTCGATTTCAATGCCCTCATGATACTGTCATGTTGGAAAAAAACATACTTCACAGCTCCAGTCCATCATATGTGAATACTTCCAATCACTTCTAAGTACTTCAAGTAGTCCATCCAACATGTTGACCAGATTGCATCTTCATCTGAATGGGAAGGAGGTGGCGCTTCCAAAAAAAAAAAAAAAAAAGTTACAATCCATGGTGCTTAATCCATTTTTTTTTTTAAGTGTAATGCAGATGCATATTTCTCCACTGAAGAGAGGAACTGCTCTTTGTCTGTTCTAAAAAACTATAGTAGTGTATACTACAGTATTTTACTTTTAAAAAGTAACATCATGATTGAATTAAATCAGGGCTGTCAAAGTTAAAGTAATAATTTTGGCGATCAATCCAATTTTATAAAGCGTTAAAAAAACTCCCTTTACTTAGTTCTATTTACTTCGTGACGCAAGTGAACTTGGCTAACTATGTAATTAAACAGTCACCAACACAAAGGCCGACAGAGATTACATAACTTTAAAAAATTACTCAAAGGCTCATTGGAAAAATTAAAAAGAGAAAATTTGCTGAACATCTTAGGAGTAACTGATTTAAATGTAAACGAAACAGTTTGTGGATCACGATGAATTCCTTTTCTCCTGGTCTCTGAATCTGAATTCATGTGTGTATTCCATTTTATGTACTGTCAATTTTAACAAATGGAATTTTAAACGTTATTTTCTAATCTGACTCATCAATTAAGTGACAAAATCATTGACCGATCAATCCTTTTATTAAAGCAGTTGTTAGTTAGCAGTCCTACCTCTACGATTTTATAGGGTGCACCATTTTTCTTACTGTGAAGAGAATTTGCACTCATTATGGTTTTTTTTAGGTGTTACAGGGGGGGCTTGAGTGCATTAATGTCAGTGTTTCCCTTTTAATTTATTTCTGCTGTATGTTCAAAAGAAATAACTCCATCAGGAAAACACAACAACAACCGATATCTTTTTTAAGTAATCCTCCAAACTAACAGCCTTGTTTTGACTGTCCGTGACTTTTCATACATAGTCCTACGAAACGTGTGCATTTTATCCTCTCATCCTCCTCACAGATTGTGCAATTGATTTATATGCATATCCCTCCATTGACGGCAGGGTAAATACACACCGAGCCAAGGTGCCCCCTTCATTACCCGCACAGTGTGTGTTTGCCCAGCAGTTAAATTCTTAAGCGAGATTGTTTGGTGATTTGACGTCAGCCAAACTGCCGAAGGACGCACCAGTTCAGCGAACACAACCTCTACCGATTGGCTCAGCCGCAACTCCGTCCAATGAGCAAAGTTTCCATGGCGGAGGTGCGAGTGAGCGGTTAGAGGGGAGATATTTGAGGTCTGTCGCCTGTCAATTAAAGCCGCCGCGGATGCCCGGAGGTGAAGTGCGCCCCGGCTGCGCCTGCCATCATCTCTCTTGTCCTGTTGGATGTGTGGAGATAGCTGTGGTGTCGTTCAAGCTCAAACAGGAAGAGCCTGTCAATATTCATCTATTTAATAACCCTGAATGTGGCGCTCACGCTGCCTTTTGAAGACTGTGGGGTCTGCGTCTCGCTTTGATGTACTTTTCATTGTCAGACTCTATCTGAAATCTTCCCAGATGGAATTGGTGACATTTTCTCGTTTTTCATTCATTCAATCCAACCTCAAAGGTTTCCGGCGCTACGTTTCTCCGTCCGAGGCGCTTTGTTGTGTGCAGGCTAGAATTCGAGTTGGCTCTAGTTACTTCGATCACTGGGTAATGGAACACCAGGAGATTTAGGTGAGGATGTTCCTGACAAAATTTACATTTTTATGTCCCCTGCATGCTAATACGCCACTCTGGGAAGTGCATCACTTTACTTGGCGTTCCTAAGAGCATAAATGACAAACGATAGAACATTTAGTTGACACCCTTCAGTATTCTATTTGTATTATTTTAAAACACAACTGTATTTCTTCTCATTTTTGTCAAAAGGAGCTGTAACTTGAGAGAAATGGAAAGTTCTCACGTCTGGTGGCCTGAAGCTGTAACAGCCTGAATTTTACCGGCTCGTATTTGAGTTGTGTCGTCGCTCTCCATAGCGCTGCGCAATCCCAATGTCTTCAGTTGCCATTTTGTTACATTTTAGCTCCATGCGCCTCCACTCTGGATGGCCTACAAGAGCAGATAAGAGGAAATAAGTCTCGTCGGCACAATTTGAAGCACTCTTTGAAGCTGAATGTGAAATAGGAGTGCTTCGACCGGTAAAATAAGGGCTCTTTCGTTAAAGGCACTTTACCTGTGCTCCCTTCACGGTTCATTGCGCTCATTAAACCCATTTGAGGTTACATTCATATTACAATTACTTCCAGCACTAACTGTTCATGGGCACCAAGGTTGGAAGAGGAAGAGAAATGCTTTTGACATTTTCTTTTATCGCGCTCTTTCTTAAGATGGAAGGTAAACCGTAAACTAACCTTAACCTTTTATGAAACAAAATGTGTCCAAAAGTGTAAAAATCAACTTTGTAGCTAATTTCTTATCATTACTTCAAGTACTGAGTAATACTTTTGCGCTTCAGACTTGAGAGGGACCTATCCTTGCTGATCTTTTTCTGAGGCACTTAGTGAGTTGAGTAAACTTAAAATTCACATATGTGACCCATCGACAACAGACAAACTTTCCTCAACTAATTTTGGCAAATGGCAGATTAGTCCCTGTGGTCTCCAAGTATCCACTTAACAGCACAGATCAGCTTCTGCCATGTTGGAATGTTATTGCGACTAGTGTGCCCCATATAAAGGGAATTTATATATACTTATATATATATATATATATATATATATATATATATATATATATATATATATATATATATATATATATATATATATATATATATACATATGCACACACACGTGTATATATATATATATATATATATATATATATATATATATATATATATATATATATATATTAGGGATGGGCCCAAGTCTCGCCAGACAAAATTTTGTTAGATCAAACGCTGCGAGAGTCATTTTCTTTTCACTTTTTTGGAGGGTACGGCTTATTGAGCCAAAAGTGCATTGGAGGGCATCGAGGCTTGATGCATATGCGTGAGTGCAACACTCTTGTACCTCTTGTACAGTAGGTGGTGGTATGTACCTCAACTTTGTTTGCGATCTGCCATAATTGAAAAGGAGAAAGCGCTCAATGGAGTCCACAGGAGAAATCATCTGTGTGGCATTATTTTGGCTATCCAGTTGAGGAGAATGATGGTAGCACATTGATAGATAAGACAAAGACAGTTTCTAAAGTCTGCAAAAAAAAATAATGCCATACACCGCCGCTAACCTGAACAGTATTAGCGGTATGCATTTTTTTCTTAACACTCCTAGTCAAGACATTTTTTTAGCATTTGATTCATCTCTCACCAGGATCTTTGATTTTTTTTTGTTTTTTTGATGAAAATGTGTTTTACCTGGTTAACATTTCGTTTAGGTATCCGTGACATAGTTAAAGATGACAAATTGCTAATACAAATCTGTGCACGAGTCATAACAAATGTGTGAGCGCATGAATTTGTATTAGGTAAGCTTGCACGTGTGTCGGATGTGTTTGTGTTTATGCAGCATGCGTAATGGCCTCTTGTGGTTAGTGCCTAAGGCAACAACACCGGTTGTAATCCCCTGTATGCCTCCAGTCGCTTAGCAGCCCGCGCGGATGTGTGGAAGCGTTTTAGCCCCTGCAGTTTGCTGTAGGGCATAAGTGCTCACCTTCCAGTATGGCTAACAGGCATCAGCCACCCGACGCGGCTCTGACACGGTTTTTCCTGGTGCACCATTTGCGTGTGACTCTCCGTGCCCCGTATTTAGGTGGGCCAGTTCAATTTGCAGCAATACGAGATGGCTCAAGGAGAAAGAAATTGACTTTTGACAGCCATTATGCTAGAGTATGCACACTTTTACAAATTTTTATCAGTGTCTGGAGGTGGCAAGCCCTTGCTTGGCAGGAAATCAAATCATCCCGTGAATGTGTGGCCTTATCGTGATTGACACTTGTGCAAAATTCTAAGATCCTCTGGTGCTAAATTCAAGCTCCCTGACAGGCAATCATCATTCATTTGACAAAGGTAAACATTTGATCAACCCCCTAATTATCTCTATGTTATCCATCGGCTTTGGGTATACGTATATTTAGATTGATCTAGGGCTTTCAAAATTGAAGCGTTAACGCATTTGATTAATCATGAAACGATGATCACACTTAGTCATGCATTAACTCAGAACAATCACACTTTTTAGACTGCAAATGATCCAAGTGTTTGTCATCTTAGGATATTAGAAAAAAACAATTTAATTTGCATTTACTACGACTATCTTGTCATCGAAACATGACAAATTTGAAGTATTATATAGTTTTAAGCTTTGTGGAGTAAACTGTAGGTATGTTTATTACCATACACAACCTTTGGCACGATGGCAATTTCTATTAAATAATTTTGGTGACTGTATTTCTCACCTGGAAGTAAGATGCCTGCCTCCCTCAAACCCCGCCTCTCACTGTGCGGCTGTTGCACTACCTTTCATGACGTATTCTTATAGTGCACCACTGACCGCTGTTAGAATGTGGGCGCGTGTTTGGTCTGCATCGGGGATATGGGGGCGGTACTCAGTCAGTGTCGCAAGAAACTCGAGGATTTTGTTGTTTTCTGTGATCAGGTGAGGCTGATACTGTGAAAGCATCAATGAGCAGGAATGCATAGAGATGCGTGAATGGAGGGAAACATAACGTTCGGGTTTTTTTTTTGGTGAGCATTATAACATGTTTAAAAGTTACATTTGTAATATAAAAGCCATCTCACAAACCATACAAAGATGTTTTTGAGGGTTTTACTAGCAAGAGAGCTAGTAATCAACGAGTCAAAAAGATATAAGATAAAATAGGTGCTCTTCAAATTTGGTAGGAAAGAAATGGTTATTGGAAAGCCTTTTCAATTAACTGATTAATTGTGAATAATACATTTTAACCGTGTGGTTAATCTTGTTTTTAAAAAAGGACTGGGACAGCGCTAGTTTTAATGCAACTTTATACTAAAGGTTGAAAAATCTTAATGAACAAAATGAATGAATTAATCTTTATTTTGAAACTTGGTAAATCAAAAAAGAAGCTTCAAAATATGCATTATAGGTTTTGCTTTCCTCTCTCTAATTAGTTCGAAATTTACATGCTGTTTCAGTCGCAATAGAGGAGTGAACCAGAATTAAAAAAAAAAAAAAAAAAAAATCCAAAATGCAAGTTCCCATCATCCTCAATTGTTCTCTGTGAACCGGCTTGCTAATGTAGAATACAACATTTAGAAGTATTTGAAGCCTTTTGAACCAAAGGGAACATTGTGATATAATTCTTAGCGAAGAGCAAGTGGCAAAATGGTTGCCACGTGTGATGGTTAAAAACTTTTGCAGCTTCAAAGTTTGAAATCCATTAACGCAATATTAATAAGTAAGCTTTGTTTAGACTAATAGAACATATGCAGAACATATTATAGTCAAGAACATTTTTGACTTTTAAGCTTTGCTATATAGTTGCTTAGTTGATTATTTAGAGTTGTGATGAGACAGGTCATAGTGTCAAGGTGGGCGCGATGATAACCTTCCTTTTCACCACCATGAAGCTTTCTCGTGCGCCAATCTCACCTCTGACGCGGTTGGCTGCAAGAGAACACAGCGGAGGCAGATCAATAGGTGTCATAATCGATTGATAGGTCAGGATGAGGTACGGCAGGGAGGTCAGCACTGATCGATTCCCACATTATTGCACTGCAACCTCTTCTGCTGAGTGTTGGTCATTATCTACAAGACCCAGCAGGGGCACCAGCACCCCCGCCTGCTCTCGCTAACATCAACTAATCCTACTTATTAGTTGAGCGCTAGCTGGATGAGCAGATGACAACATTTTCTACATCAGTGGGTGATGTGATAGCTGTCCGGTGCTCGCACCCTTGACCCTTCTCTCTGTGAGACTGGTCCTCGTTAGAAGAAAGCCAGCTTGCTTCCTGCTGCGTGGATCTGCTTCCACATGACCATCAATAGTAAGCGAGATGCTGTATGCGGCTGACGCACCGTGATGCTTCAAGACCAGCATTGTGAGCGCTGGGAGACTATCCTGGAGCAGTGGGGTACCTAGATCAGAAATCTTACAGATAAGAGCAATCATAGTTCAGCATGTGGCCTAGCGGGACTTCTATCCAATTCCTCGAAGACTGGTTGACCAAATCCGATTGAATGTGATTTCCACCACTGTGTGGAGTTGTTTGAGGCTTTGATGGCGGTTTGGCTATCTTGGATGTCACGGATCTGCATGATTGAAGTCAACATGCATTATTCATTTTTCTGGAAGCTACCACCAATGTTTTTGTGACAATCCAATCCAAACCTAAGTCAAGATGTGGACTTTCAAGAGTTGAGGCGAATGAGTAAAATTGTGGGATTCAAAAGTCAAGAACATGACCAGGGGCGATCTTAAAATCACCTTTACCGAGGGTGACCGGATGTCCCGTTTTAACCAGGACAATCGTGATTTTCGGCCTTGTGTCTCTTGAGTCCTGATGGATTTCACCACCTCCATTTTTTTGTCCTGATTTTACGGTGACTGGTTTTGATTTGATTTTTTATTTTTTTTTGACCAAGCAAGCCAATTGTTTGGGCTATGTGTATGTCAGCCATACAGTTATCATAACGATTTATGCATTGAACCAGTGATTTGCACCCCCCCAGGAAGGAGAAAATATTTTGCACGCCACCCACTCACTACAGTAACTATTCATAAAATAATTATCTGTAAAAATAAAAGGCTAAGAATGAATTAAGGGACAAGGCAAAAACTCCTAATATCCCTTGTAAGACCAGGATCTCGTGTAATGCTAGTTAACATCCAGTACATGTAGAAATGAGTCTCAAAATCAATTATTTAATTATAGTCAACAAGCAGTGGCATTTTTTTTGGCATTCTTTTAGCTTTGAATCCTGTTTTGTCCAGTGCTCCTTTGCTGAAATAATATTAGCATAACCCCACCACCACCCCAACCACGCTAATTGCAGTGTTGAATTATGTCTTTTCCCAGTCAAAGTTGTGTGCCCCTCTGGGTTTAAGGCCTCACCCTTCACCCTAGTCCTTCTCCAATGCAAGGTCTTCAGTCATTCATTTACTCTGTCCTTCCATTCAAAGGGAATGCCTAACTGAATTTGAACTAGGGGGCCTTTTCTTTCAAGGGCCGCAGCTAATGAGACATTTTTCCTTGAGATCCAGTCTGCAGCATGAGAGACCCTGATGGGTGAGGCCTGAAGATCATAACCAGCGGTGTACATCAGGTGTTGGACTTGTCCGCCAGATATGAGGAAAAATGATTTTTCTTTTTCTTATTTTATTTTTTTAAACGGGTCTAAAACGAGGATGTGTTTTTTAAGAACGGGGACCCTTCCCTTTGGCCAACATCTGTATTTCTGATGTGCCCACAGAAAACACTATCTAGATCGTTTTGCATTCACGTACAAGAGGCTGGACTGAAAAAAAAAAAAACAAAACACTGCCTAAAAGGTCTGGACGTTTTAGGAAGTGCTTCCACCCCAAGTAAAGAAAAAATATCTCGTGCAACCCCCACTTGCCATGCCGACCATAAATAAGATTATTATCTGTAGAAATTGTATAAGTATACTTTAAGCTGTATCTTTAACAAGGACAAAACAATATAAACCAACTACAGTAATAGCTATTTTTTACAGCATTTACAGTATTAATGCAGGTTAATATTTATCTAAGCAGAAAAAACTGAAGTGGCTTAAAAAAAAAGATGCCAATTCTTATTTTATCACAATCACACTTCACATGGCAAAAATAAATCATTTTCCCTGGGGTCATCCGCAACCCCCTTGGCATTGCCTGGCGCCCCTCTACGGGGGCCACCCCCACTATTTGAGAAGGACTGATTTAAGGTAACAATTAGATGGAGATGCTACAAAGGACACAGGAGTAGAACCAAGCGAGTTGTGAGAAGACAGCAACGAGAGTCAAAGGGATGAGAAGGGGGTGCGGGCCCCATACAAACAGGTATACTTGACAGTTTGCGATTCGGGGATCATCTGAGAGACACTGCATGGGTGCGTTGATGAAAGGAATCAAGAGCTTTGCGTCCTAGGGGGTTGTGTTTTTAATCAGGGGCCCCCTAGGAGAGTACCATGCAGTCCATGGGCCCCTGGCTGCTGCTAACCACTGTCATGCTAATAAAAGAAACTCAGAGTGTGAATGGAGAGGCTAGCTTGTTACCGGCGTCCTAATTAATGCACGTGGCGTGAGTATGTATGGGTGCGTGACGCTTTTGTGCATCTTTAATGAGGTGTCCGAGTGCGCGCGGTGTGTGTTTGCATGTCAAGATGACGGGGACGGGTACAGAGTGAAACGGGCATAGGTTGAAAGAGGGGCTCGATGCAGATCCACCCAGAACTCCACAGCCCTCCCTGCAGAGCGTCTACCGGCTCGGAGTCCGCAGGAAAGCTTCCTCCGTCACCAGGGAGCCCGCCCATCCCCAACACGAACTGTTCACTCTGTTCCCCTCAGGCCGGAGGTACAGAAGCGTAAAATGCAGGACTAGCAGAATCAGAAACTCTTCCCCTCTGCCATCAGACTTCTCATTAGTCACCCATAGTAAAAATACAGTACATCTAATAATATCATTCACATACACCTCATGCAGCTGAGACTATCCCAAGACCATGCACCTTATTTCCGACTTTTGCTTTATACTATTTGGATGCTGCTCCTTCCTTTGCACACTACTTGTTAAATAGCGGGACCTAACTTATCTTCTACACCATACACATGTCAATAAACACTTTAAATGCTTAATTAGAGAAAACATTTTTTGGGGGGGAATTGCCTGCATGTTGAGAATCGTCATTGTCAATAAAATGTTATGTTTAATCTCAGAGTTGCACAAAACTTCCAAAACACATTGTGTGGTAAAGGTAAAGGGGGTCTTTTAATTAATTTCTGCATTTGTAGGTTTGTGGGATTACAGAGAAACGATACTGATTTGTAAATACTAGACCAGTCAAAGCAGGCCTGACAATTGACACATTTTCTCGATTTGACCTACAAATATTCAGTTGACCTTTGTTCATAGCTTGACATCTGCAAAAATAGGACTGATGGGGACTCAATGAAATTGTTAAATCGGGTTAGACGTTCAATTATGCTTATCCTAAACCGTGGAAAATAAAGAAAAACTTGAGATGATTTCCGAGAGCATCTACCTAGATTTCTCATTGGATATACCCTGCGGATGTGCAACATAAATCTCTGCTCTACTTAAAAAAACATGTATTATGCATTTTTAAGGCCACTCTATTCAAGTGTACTGTAATTGAGGTGCCTTTGTTTAGCAGCTTCAGTACAGTTGCATGTACTATGGCAACCCACCCCCTGTCTGACCTTGTCCGCCACCCTTAAAGTGCTATTATAAAATTGTCAAGAGGTTCTTCTCTCTTTTCCTGCAAAATCATGCGCCATTATGCAAACCATGTTCGAACACATTCACTCACATTTCCATTGTTAGCCATCGTGAATTTTAACGATTGCAAACCACTATGTATCAACTGGGTGTATCTATGAAATGTTCGAGTCATTCTAGCGTGAGAGGTTGAAACATTGTTACTTTGTGATGATTTGTTGTAATCTGCTGTAATCTGCTTCAGGAATCATTTTGCAAACATATTAATTAACATTACATACCACTTTTCAGTGCTACACCCTACTCCCTCAGCTAAGATTTCTATACCAAGAGCATTTAAATACTTGTATTAAGACATATAACAACAAAATTATTGTATCAGTTTCAAGCTCTCAATATTCATACAAGTAAATAAATATATTGCAAATAATTTTGATATTAAAAGATAGAGAATATTATCCCATCTTGACAATTGTAAATTCTCTGTACTATTAAGCCTTAAAAGCTGCATTTGAACCAAAGTACACATTTGAACACATTTCTTTGACTGAAGGGGACTTTTCAACTGATACTTGACTGATTGAGCAGATCTTACAGATGTTAACAACCCTTTGTGTTGGATTCAAAGTCATTTTTGACAGTGATGATAAATGCCTATTTTGCATTTCTTGACTTTCAATGTGGTTTGAATGTTAGAATGATGGCGTCTGTATGGATGTGACTGACCAAAAATGGAGGTCAAGAGATGGTGAGACGGACAGAAATGCAGCATGTAGCTTCTGAGCGGAAATAGTGAATGTATCTGAAGTTGAGGTCAACCCTGTGATGTAGCCATTTGCAGAGAGTGTCATTAAAGCCATTTGCAGTCACTTTCTCTGCATTACTTTTGGTGTAATCAAAGCAGGCTTTTTTCTGCAGAGTGGCATGCACATCCTCTTGCTGCATTTTACACTGCAGGTGACAGTATCAATAAATCAAGGAAGGGAAAAACCTTCTGCCAGGGGTAAGAGGTATCACAGTACATATACTATTTAGTGCTGCCATGAGATACACGTGACCAAACATTTGGGTCGTGGTCTTGTTTGGACACTGTGAGCCAGGTTTTAGTGGTCCAACCAGGATGGGCACTCACCACGATGCAAAACGATACTTAAAAGAAATGATAAATGTAGGCCTATGACCCGTGGATGAAAGAGTGAGGCGTGTAATCTCAGCACCCGACATGCACATTGGTAAGAGCAATCAAGGCATGTGCTTTGAAAAATATCCACTTTTTCTGAACCCCCCCCCCCCAAAAAAAACCCTAAAAAAAATTATAAATAACTTTAATTATTACACCTTTAAAAGCATTTACAAAAATAGGGGAAAAATGCATAGTGTATAGTTTGGAAAGTGTGTGCACAAGGGTTTAATGGTGAGCTGAGAGTAAACAAATAAATAGCAAAAAACGTTTTGTTTCCTTCAACCTTTATATTCTTTTTGCCATACCTATACATTTTTTTTAAATGAAGTACATTATGGAAAGTGGTATTTTTCTGATGGAAAAGCATGTTACAAATGTTTTCATTGAGGCTGGTAAAGCGTAATGGCCTTTGTATTCATTACAATGGAGAAAGATGATTCTCTGTTTTCTTCGCGGTTTACTTTACTCCCTTTATTCGCCTCCACTTTCTACTCCTCACTTTGTCTCAAACAGTCTTGGATGATGATGCAATAAAAATAGAGTGGTAAATTCAACTGCAGTTGAGTTCTTAAAGGATTGAGCTTTTTAGATCTTATGGGCTGGATAAAAAGGGACAACATATTGACATGAAAGAATTTGAACCAAGGGGGCAATAATGACAATGACAGAACAGATTCAGAAGAGCAAAATATTCCCCATCCATTGCTTTATCGGAGAGAATTGCATAATGTCTGCTCAATTAATACATCTGCACATACAGTAACTGTAGTCCAGTCTGTAGGTAATTTTGTGCCCCCTCTTTTTGGTGCACTGGAAGACATCAGAATGTCCACTGAATGCTGAATAGTAAAAATTCTAAATGAGAGCCAACTGGCGTTCAGGCTTTTTGTTTTGACACTTCTGATGCAGAATATTGCTCCACATGGTTTGTTTGTGCAAGCAGATGAGACGTGAGTGACAGTCAGTGTGATTTGCGCCAACGTACAGAGCTGCTTCACATTTCCTCTAATTGCTCAATTCATGTTGCATGTTCCCCTCGGTAAGCTAGCTGGGAACATACATTCGGCGTACGCGGGGACAAGGAAGAATGGATGCGTGCTTATGCGTTTATTATTCTTGAAGGACAGAGAGGTGACGGCCTTGTATGTACATCTCTGCGGCATAATAATGCCCTGCTTTCAATTTCTAGCCCTTTAAAGAGCAAAAAAATAAAATAAAATAAAAAATAGCAGCGGGGCCACGGCAGGCCAATCAGGTGTCGACGACGCAGGCCGTAGGTTTTGTTCAAAGCGGTGGCAAGACACAGCGTCATTTTTGATTCGCTCAAAGGCGTCGGGATTGGAGGAAATCCTTGCAAAGGCTGGAAAACGCCCTGATGTGCGCTGATGCTGTTTTAATTAAATAGTTGCTAGGTTACACCATGTCGGGTTGTGTGGCACAGGCGCCTCATTGTGCGTGCGTGTGTGCGTGCGTGTGCGTGTGTGTGTGTGTGTGTGTGTGTGTGTGTGTGTGTGTGTGCATAGCGCTCAACAATGCAAGCATATCTTACACACCCATCCCATACAGCTGGGGTGGGGAACCTATGGTCTGTGTCCTGAAAATGTCCAACAAATTTATTTGGTTTGAGCCATTCATTGTAAGTATCATTGTAAAAATAAAACCTGACTGGAACTGCGGAAGCCTCGATTGGCCATGACTATAAAAAGTGAAATGGCTTACGGCAGGAAGGTTGCCCACCCCTGCCTGCTGATAGTAAGGATTTTGAATGCGAGCAGTTTGACTCCCTCCACGTGTTTCGATTTTTCTTTTACAGATTACATCAAGATGGTGGGAGTCTTTTTTCATTGCGAATAAAGTCCCTCCACCTCCACTGCTATCTTGGTGAGACTTGAACCACCATTGAAAGTCTACATGCATATTGCATCATCCTGTGGTACCCGGGGTGCACTGTAGCCAACAAGAAAGGGATGCATAAGGTGATCAACACCACCCAGAAAATCACTGGATGCTCTCTGCTCTCCCTGGACGATATTGCGAGTGCTCACTACATGAGTACAGCGAGGAAGATTGTCAGAGACACAACTCGTCCTGGCCCTCAAGCTTCTAAATGGTATCCCACCGGTCGCCTCTACAGGGCTCAAAAAAGCTGGACAAAACTGACTCAGAGACCGCTTTTTCCCCCCAGAGCTATGAACACTCCAAATAACAACAAAAACACTGAAAATAACAATTGCACTTTTGTGAAACGATTTCTATTCTATAAAATGTATTCTGTTTAGTGTTCATCTTTATTTAACATGCACCAATTGTCGTAGCGCATTAGCTGGGGTACACACTGAGCTTGTTGCCAACCAATGGCAAGACAGACAAAGACTAGCAACCATTCACACACACAATCCCATCTGAGGACAATTTAGAGTTTCGAAGTATACTCCATGCATGTTTCCGGAATATAAGCGGAAACTGGAGTACCCGGAAAACCCATGTGGGAATAGGGAGAACATGCAAACCTCGGGGAGGGAGACCCACGATCCCTCCGTGCGGCAAACGTGCTAACCAGTCTGGCGTGGAGCTGCCCTTTATATTAAATCCTAAAGCAAATTGATAACTGTATGGAAAGATAAGAAGAGCAATTATTTGCTGATTTATATTGAGTCTTGCTGAAACCTCATAAAAGCACATTTTGGTAAACTTCCCATTTTTATAAAAATCTATACCAATGGTCCGTCCACATAATGTGGGTGTTATTTTTATGATGTTGAAAATTTCTTGCACTCCTTCACAATGCAGATCTAATGATGGAACAAATTTTGGGAGGGTATCTTGAAAGGTGAGGCTTTTAGAGATACGATGATTCCTGACGACACTAATACGCACTATATATAGTATTCACTTACTACTGTGCGTAGTCCTAAAGTGGAGTCTGAAGCAGTCTAACAGCCTGTTAATACTCGGCCTTTGTTCGTCACAAATTAAGACCTTTTTCTTTCAAACCAAACCGCCCCTTGTTGTTATTCTACATCATCCAGCCATGGCATTATATAAGGGTGTTTTTCCAACAACTCTTTTCGACTCTTACAGGCGGTACGCTTGTGGCTGCGAGAGAGCTGTGCGGAGATATACAAGTGGGGAAAGGGGTGGGTTGTGAACGGATGCATGAGGGAATGAGAACACAGGCTGAGCCCGGTTCTTCAAAAAACTTGCATTGTGGGTAATGGGCGGCGGAGTGGGTAGTGCTCAGGGCTGCAGGGAGGGTTGACTTTCACTAACAACTCTTTGGTGCACTGTGTGCTGTGTTGTAAAAGAAAATAAAGTTTGTGTCCCCAAATAGGCGCATGCTAAAAAAACGAGAGCTAACAAACGCATTTTTCTGACTATCAGGCACATTGGATTCAACTTTGTAGTATCAATGAACAGTTCAATTGTTTTAAAATGACTATATGTAGAGTGCGCCTGTTAAGCAAACCAAAGTATTGCGACAAATGAGTGAAACATTCAATTTCAAAAAATTTCAGAAAATTAAATGATTTTAAGTGTGTGAGGGTAAAAAAGAAAGCCGTTCTTTATTTTTTGTCACAGTTACATAAAGATACTTGTAGAACTGTTGTATAAAAGCAATTTCATACTCAAGGTCATGATATTTTCAGTACTGTATATCACCACAGCTGTGATTTGGTTGTAGGTGTGAGGCTGCAAACTGGAGATAATATAACAGAGTACAACATCAGGACCTCTTGTGAGAGACGTGGCTTTTACAATGACGCGGGCCTTGTCAAAGACATTTTTTAATACATGCCGCACAGACTAAAAACAATGTGGCGGGCTGCAAATGGCCTTTAGGTAGTAGTTTGGATTGGAATCTTTCTCACTGGCTTCATTGAAGATGTGTGTGCTTCCCTTTTTTACCCATTCATTGTCTTTTTTTTTTTTTTTTTGAAACAACCTACCTCTTCTCAGCCCCGAGTCTTCTTCCCTCTACACCATCAGAGATAATGCCGTCATTTAAAGCAGCTATGCATTGTGCACAATGACTGACGCTTGCTTTTCTTGCTTAATATGCGCCCGCCAACGCCGGATAATAGTCTTTTTGTTGCAAGAATAAAGGAAATGCCTTCAAAAGGAACCACACATTTTATGTTATAGTCACTAATGTGTTAAAAGTGATAGATAATTCTCTCCTTTCATTAGGAGCTAAATTGATAATGATGAAAGTCTGCTACATTTTTCTATTGTAGACTGAAATATTGTCTGGTAAAAGAAAAAAACGGATATTATTTGACCTTCAGTGTCTAATGTGTCCCCGGTATACCCCTCGAGATTTGGCTGGCATGTTCATCCAAACTGAGGGCCCCCTTCTGAATGTCTAGGGCCCGTTCCTCCCAGAGAGACTCATTTGATTTGACTCTAGTGACCCTCCGCACTCATCGCTGGTCAACGCACTGCACTAAAGTCGCCACGGTTTGCTGTCAAAAGGTCACGAGTGTGTGACTCTAAAACGCGAGCCAACGGGAGAGTAATTCTCCCAATAGGATTACAAGTATGTTCGCAATAGTTGTTTGGCGCATACAGCGCTAAATTATGTGTAAATGTGTGGTATATTTCTGAAAACAACAAAAATCTGAGTATATGTGATTTTCAGAGTTTAACTTTCCTTTCCAGTCATTTTATGCTCACTTTAAAAAGCAGGTAATAGCAATGTATTACATATGCACAATCTATACTTGGTAGATGATGGCAAGTCTGGCAAGTCAATATGAAAAGTACACACACCTGTTGAAATTTTCAAGTCAATGGTCACCAATACTTGCATACCCTCTTACAACTGGGGGTGTGGCTGGGTTCGGACATAACCGATCACGTTAATCACGTTAAAATAGAAACTAATACAAGTAACCATTTAAAATGCCTCTGATGTACAGCAAATAAAGTTCAGATGCTCTAGTAGCCTTTTTTTGTCATCTCTGTTTGTTGATAGAATGTGTTTTACTATTTTCCCCACCTAACTGGAATTAACAGGTTAAAGGTTAAATTTTGTACTGTGGTAAATTAAAAAGAAAAACAAATGGTACTATTGCTTTTCTTCAGCTATTCTCGGGACCTTAGTAAAGGTGAAGGAAATTATAAACAGTTCATCAAGAAAGCAAACTAGACCATCATAACTTTATTTGGAGTTAATCAGAATCGTTTTCTATGCTGTCAACTGCATGCCGTTGTAGTTGTAAGATTGTGTGGCGTGCTCATCCACATAATCCAATTTCTCGGTTGTTTTGCTTTTTACTGATGTTGTCTTTTTTTATTATTATACCACAAAAATCTTGTTTTTTCAATAGGTGTGGGTAAGGTTTTCAGAGCCACTGCATATCCTTTTATTCAATCTTGTCGTTGTAATGTCCTTTGGAGAGCACCGGAGGACTCCTATTCAAACACAAGGGAAAAAAAAAAACAAACAACAACAACAGCAACAAAAAAACAAAGACAATTGTGCTTTGCTCCCGGTCGTCTTTCAAATCAAGTGTCAGTCAAGAGCCTTGTGAGTGGCACTAAGATAATATTTTGCGGCATTCCGTATCAAAAATCTGTTGGCTGCTGGCCTCACTCGAGTTGTCCCCCCTCTCCGGTTCATCGTCATCATCAGTGGGACACGAACAGCGGAGAAGAGGCGAGACCTTCATTTCTGACCAATTACATTCAACGCCAAGTCGTGCGATCGAGCCGTGAGTGCAATGCAGGAGTGCTTACTGATTGGATGCCAGTAACAACTTGCTTACACACACGCACACGCCTACTTGTATGCACTGTCACACTCATTTGGTGGCACCAGGGGGCACTCCACTGTTGCTTGAAGTGATGGGGGAGGTTCATCATGATGAAAGACACCGGACAACAAACATTCATCTTTCTAATAGACGCCTGCGATCTCTTTTTACATCATCCATAGAATTATGTACATTACTGATAGATTATGTACATTATGCACACGTTACTGTGCGCATATTCGTAATGTGTGCAGCAGTTGATGACGGATTGTACAAAATAGCTCATTTTAAATAACCACAAACTTTTGTTTTTTCTCTACTCTTAACCTAAATCCTAATGTAGTCCAACCCTCAAAGTCTGACCCTCACCACTTAAACAGTGAACATATGTGAGAGTATCTACCAAATATATCAGCTTCAATTTAGTTGTGCTTAAATTCAATACATTTACCTTTAATCTTTGTTCTGTGTCTCTAATTGAATCAGTTCACAACACTTACACGGCATCACATTCATGTTTTGAGGGCGCATATGACAGGAATGCCGCCTCTAACGGTGATAAGATCCATTTCCAATAGAAAACATTGTGTTTGAGTCTCAATTACAGCCCCAATCGATGCTTGTTTGTGCAAGGACACACTTTATTGAATGAAAATAAAAGTAATATTGATTCTAAAAAATAAAAGGAATATTGTAGTCAATAAAGACGACAAGTGGACAGTTCATATAAAGATGACATCTATTTAGGTCTCTGTGTACACAATCTCTCTTGAGAGACTATTTAGGTTTGAAATGGCCCTAAAATCGAGTGAATAGACGAAGCACTTCATACTCTAGTCTTGCTAGAAACCTTATAATCCATTATTGATCTTTACCTAACGATGAATGCATCGGCCCAGTTTGACCTCTCGGAGCGACAATGGCACTTGTGGCCTGTATTATGCGGCCTGATGTCTTTCCCAGAAAAAAGCTTCGCGGAGACGACTTAGGAAGCCTTTGTCGTCGCTTACACTGATCCTTCCAGAAGGACGCTGAAGCAAAACAAGTCAAATGGATGGCCACTGCCTTGTCTTAATCAATAGCAGTTTACAAAAGGACACATACAACTGGAGTGGTAAGAGTCTCATTGTGAAGCATCCTTTTACGCGCACAAGATACTGAGTCCAAAAACAGAAAATGTAGTAAATAGAGAATTTTTCATCAAAAATGTGTAACTGTGTGAAAATGCACATATGTGTAATGAGTAAAAATAAGAGTCCGTTTGGCATGAATTTGTAGAAAAGTGACTATTAACCATTATGTGAACATACAGTACAAGCCACGAGTTTGAACATATAACACTTTTTACTTTTAAAAAATGAACTTCACTGGGGAGCCAAAAGATTTAATGATGGCTATGCTGTGTGTGTCGTCATAAATTGACACCATGAGTCACGTGTGTCATGCCCTTTGCAGTTGAGGCTTCACCGAATCCCCGAGACCGACCTCAGGGTTCGATCCGACCCAGGTTTAAAACCACTGAACTAGGGTTAGCGTGTCAAACTCGGGCTTTTAAAATGGCGCTTCACAACATTGTTAGGGATTCCAAGTAGGGTTCTAGATTTAAGTAAGTGTTCTACATGTCGTTTTATTTTTGGTTAAAAAACAAGGTGTTTTTTCCCTTTTTTACTACAAATGCCAACATCGAAAATCTCTCGAAAAATGCCTTGATATACTAGCTCAAATACTACTTTTCAGGAAAAAAATGTTATGCTTTTTATCTGTGGAAAAAAACAATGTCTTTCTCATTTAAATACATTTTTTGAAGCCACATTTACCAACAAAAACATTTTTAAATAAGGCAGTCAATATGTACGGTTTATTTTCCGTGCTATACATTCTACCAAACCATTACTTAATAACATATTTTCATATTCCAATGTTTGTCATACATGTACGTGTGTAGGTAAAAATTGCATCCATAAAGTAAAGAACATAATTTATTCAAAGATGAATTGTGATGCCAAAATAAATACATGAGGAAGCAAAATCAGTATATTACTTTGTGAATCCAAGAAACGGAATTAAGAACAAAACCTTGAGTGGAACTGAATTGAGGAAAAGTAAATCTTGAAAGTATCCCAGCTACTTCCCAATTGAGCAGGTCATGCATACTAAAAGAAAAAAGATTAAATTGTCACAACATGTACAAAACTGATTCAAGTCACCGAGAAAGATCTTGTGTTAAAATGTTTACAGGCCTAGAAATCTTTAATAAATACAACAAAATGATCAATAAAAACAGACATTAGGACAAATAAAATGACGTGACCGCATTTTAATTTGTAGCAGAATGGCTAAAAGGAAGTGTGGGAAGGAAATCAAGAAAAATAAGACTCACATCCTATGCAGACACTCAATACATTCATTGTCTCTCATTTTGTCAAAGATGCAACTTGTCTCCCATTGGAAAACTCAACCTAAACATTTCATGTAACAAATGTAGCAAAAATGGCACAAGAGTGTTGGACATTGTGCCTCGTTTTCTTGAAAGGTTTGGACATCCGCATTAGCTTAATCAAGAGATACACTTCGGTCTGGTTTTGTGAGTACTAACGTACACACGCGCGCACACACAACACACGCACACAAACACTATTCTTCATGAGTTTGTAAGGCCGTTAAGGTGGGGATGTGGTTGGAGACACAAGGGGACACTTGGCACCATCGATGAATTCAACTTGATTTGTTAGGAAAAGCGAACAAAAAACCCCCCACAGGATTGTGTTAGAAAAACAAAAAGGAAAGGAACACATAAAAGGCATTTTTGCTCTTGTACTAATTGCAACGGGCGCGCGCAAACGGCACACATGAATCGGGCCCCCCCTCGCACACACAACCTTCTAAAATAAAAGACTGAAAGAGCTCCACACTTGTTTCGAAATGGCTCAGTTTACCAAAAAAAAAAAAAAAATCTGGAACGTCTTCCACTTGAACTTCATTTTGGACACATTCAAGCAATCGAGCTGGAGTCTCGTTAGTCAGTCTCGCGCGCGCAAACCTCATCACTTCTCAATTGACTGGCTTTTGCCTCGTGATCCATCACTTTTAAGACTCTTTCAAATAGGTTAAAGTCTCGTCTCAGTGACTTCTTAAGCGCGTTTACCCAACGGATTCACCTCCACAAAACTCTGAATTAAGCAATAGTTCCATCTGAATAACTGCGGACGAAAAAAAAAAAACAATTAAAACAATGGTGTAACCGTGTTCGGCATGAGATGCGGTATTTGACTAATGTCAAGTCCAGAAAAAAATCAAAGGACACCATTGTTACTGTCAGTCAGGTTTGTGATTGTTACTAAATGTAAGAAATCTTGTGATGCGAATAAAAAAGGAGTGAATGTAAAAACACAGAGTTAGCGTCTGCGGAGGAAGCACTAGGAGTCGAACCGATAGTTCCGATGATATGGTGAGTCAGTGCGGCCAGGTGGCGGGCCTCGCTTTATGCCGCCATGAGATACTGATGGTAGAAGAGGCCAAAAAGGGAGGTGGAAAAGAGGCAGGCGGCGATCCACCATGTGAAGAAAGAGAAGAGGCCCCGGAACAGTAAGGGGCTGAAGACGGACTTCAGGCCCCCCAGGGCTACGGACAGCTGGGCCACGGAGGGCCGCGCTCCCGCCTCTACCGCCGGGGGTGCTATTGGCGCTTCCCCCGCTGCTGAGTCCATCTGATGTGTGCAAGACAGAGCGTCTTCAAGGTGGAAACCCCACGAGTGTCCGCCTGACGGAAAAATGCCACACGTTACGCCAACGGGAAACCTTCAGGCTACATACGATTTTACAAAGTGACAAATGGGCAAAGGCATACAGTATACAGTGATCCCTTGCTACTTCGCGCTTCCATTTTTGCGCCCTCGCTCTTTTGCGGATTTTATAGGAAAAAAAAAAAGCTATACTATATTGTGGTGACACGCCGTGAGGGTTTCTTGCATGCCAGACAGACGATGTAACTATGAATGCACTTGCCATGGACCCTCCTCGGGCGTAGAACTACTGCACTACACATATTTACTAAAGTCTTAAATGATTAAACCTCATACACTGTACAGTAAGTCAACAGTTCCCCCTTTCCTTTGAAGTCTCGCGTAGCTGCGGTCATATTAGCAGCGGCATGGATGTTGGATTAAAGTCAGATCTGTTCATGATGAAACATGATAACAAAGGAGAGTGTACCTTTGAAATACCATTTTATTATAAAAAAAATCTAGGTAAAGAGATTTCCAAAGGTCTGGTAAACGTCGTCTTCGCTCCTCTGCCTGTTGACAACAACGTGTGCCGGAATGCGTTTAATGAGTTACACAGCACGTTCCTGTGGAGTTGTGATCTACTCCCACCCCAACTCCCGCTTTTACACCCACAGGGACGTGCCACGTTAGTCATTAAACGCACCCACAGCAAAGTCACACACACTTTAATTTTTTTTCTTTTTTTTTTAATTTGAAAAGTGGGGGCGCTACTTTGTGGGGGGGATTCCGGTCCCCATTAACCTCGAAAAACGAGGGATCACTGTACACAATGTTGTGTCATACTGTAGGTCACAGTAACACTGTGCACCATTGACATACTGTAGAAGGGCGTCAACGAAAACACTGCACATTGCAGGAAAGCTGCTAAATACATCATATCTTGCACTACATGATACTTTGCTCTATCTTCCTCATATGTATACACAGTAGTTTCTCCCACTCAATCTATTCCATATTATCCTCAGATTGTGAGTATATTCATTTATTAGTGGTTCATTATTACTGCCGTTGTTGCTCTTTACTGTTTTTAGTTTGTTTGTTTATTTTATTGCCTACCTTATTATTTGCTCTATTACGGAACGTAGTCTGCTCTGGGAAGTGAACAGAATGAGAATTTCTTTGTGTGGTATTACTATGCATATGACAATAAAACTCTTGAATCTAACTATCAGAACGCTTGACATTGACTTGCGAGTTCTCTCTCTCTCTCTTCTTAAATAGTGAGTACTTTTGAAATGATCAGTCCCAGTCATTGTTTTTTCCCCATATCACCTGCCAGAGGATTTAAACTATATTCACTGTAGCTTCCCTTTAATCTTATTGCTCAATTCAAACGCTGTTCTTTTTTAACATAAAGTTGACGTATAGGTCTCATAAATGGGTCAATTCAAAAGTTAATGGAACACTTATAAAGAAGGCTCACCTAAGGTTTTTAGCAGCAAAGTTGTATGCAGCAGCATCACCAATGGTGCCACATACTGTAGTGCGATTACACACAAGTAGTAAAAAACACGTGCAACCTGGGAGGAAAGCAGAGGGGGAAAAAAGTAGTCAGCGACTAAATCATTGAACATTTTCAATGAAAAATTTGCTCAAGACATGAAAGGCCATTTCTGTTATATTTCTTTTTAGTTTTTTTTTTTCAGTTTTATTTAAACTTGTTTACCCCACTACCAAAAAAATACAGCAAAAATGAAAAAAAGTGCTGTCAAGCAATTTTTTTTTTTCTGAACTAATCAATAGCAAAATATTCATAACTACCGTATTTCTCAGCATATAAGTCGACTTTGCTTAGAAGCCAAATAACCCTTTACTGGGCAAAGCGGCCACTTTCGGATGATAGCCGAAACAGGCAAAATGGCCGAAAGAGTCCCTAACATCCCCTGCTTGAATTCTAACGTACCCCCTAAATATCTCTAAAATCCTCAAAACTCATGCCTAAAAACGTGTGCTAATAAAGGCCATTTTTGCCTGTTTAGTGACTGAAAGTGGGCCCTCTGCCCAGTAAAGGGTTAAAACTCATGGTGTGTGTGTTATTAAAATAAAAAAAATATGATACTTTTAGACGCATTTCTACATTCTGTATCAAATAAGATACTGTTGCGGTTATGGGGCGAGGGGGTATGGCGGGAGCGAGACAAGACTGAGAGGCAATGTACGTGTTTTCCCAATGATAAAAATGTAAATTGATCTCCAAAGGTTGTAGTTTAACCTTGACAGCCATATAAAATAGCCAATAAAAACCAAAACCAAACACAAAACAGAAAAAAATAATGTTTTTATATTTTTTTCCTTTACTCGTGTTTTAATGTTTTAGTCTAAATGTGAATCTGTGAATTTGCCCCAGGTGACACAAAAGATAGGTACTGAAACAAGTAGTGATCTTAAAACCAAGGTATATAGGTTTCTTTTTCCTGCCATACATCCCTTGTGATAATGAATGTTTTTCCCCCATTAAGACAACCCTAAATACAATGCGACTCGCAATGAAAACAACTACGAAAGCCCTGCAAATCGGGAATACATAAGAAAAACGCCTTCTGCCGCAAATGAGGTCAATCACCATTTTCTGCAGGTCGACAGTACTTATACGCCCCGCCTCCTTCTTCATCTGCTCCACGGCCTTCTGCGCCAGGTTGAGGTAGGCCTGCAAATGATGCCTCATCATCGCCAGCCGCAGCGCACACATCAGTATGATGGTCCATAACCGCAGAGTGTCGTACGTCTGCTCAGCCATCCTGACGGCGGAGACGGTACGGTGAGTCACAGAAGAACGAGACGGATGACAGCTTCTTTTTTGTTACCGCTACAGCGCTCCATTATTTGGGCTGCATGCCGCAGAGGAAACAAAGTTGGAGCAACGGGGAAAAGAGATTTTGCAAACTGGAGGAACTGCCGGGTCATCGCAACTACATGGACAGAAGTCTAGAGACAACTCTTAATTACATCAGTTCTACTAACACAAGTCCTCATTTTCATTATTTCAACTTGACTTGGGATAAAACGTTGACCAAGTAAAGTAAGTAAGCTTTAAAAATAGGTTGGCTAAAAACAACTAAATTAAAATTACAATTAAAATTAAATAGGATGTTGGAGATTTGGGATCAATTCCATTTTTTTTTTTTAAAGTGATATAAATAAAGTACAATGTGCAATGTGAAAAGAACGTGCCTAAAAGTAGTTTGACAATGTGACTCCATTTTTAAAGGTTGGTGCCCCATCTAATGGTCAAATGATTGATATTTGTATGCTTAAAAACATTTACAGGTTCAGTAGTGAGCTAGCTTTTATTAAAAACATATTTCAGCCCAAAGGCATCGCGATGGGCATCCAAAGCCGGTTCTTGTTGAGAACAGGCAATATATTAAAAAAAAAATATATATGTACAAAACAAACACACGCGAGCGCACACACGCACCAGTGGGGGGAATGCAGGGTGGTTACGAGCCTAAAACGCAGTCTGCAAAAATCTGCTCGTTAAAGAGTTGT